>NC_042997.1:211880341-211932841 GCF_006345805.1 Octopus sinensis | reverse complement strand
TTCACCATCATCAGTTAACATCTGTTGGCATGGGTTGGATGGTTTGACAGAAACTGGCAAGGCCAGGGGTTGCACCAGGTTCCATCGTCTGTTTTGGCATGGTTTCCACAGCTGGAGGCCCTTCTTAACTCCAGGTACTTTTTATGCGACACAAAAACCAAAGTTTTTTATGTGGCACCAGCACCTGTGCTTTTTTTCGTGTCACCTTGGTTTTAGGCCATCGATTCTGAATACAGCAAAGCACCTCATATCTCAGACCTTTATCATTTCCTTTTTAAGGCTCACCATTTTTGAAATCCATCTCCAATACTTCATTCCATGTCTCCCTCAATCTCTCTCTTCCATGAGTTCCATCATCACTTCTTCAAGTAAGTCTCCTTATCCATCTGCATCTCATGACCAAACCAGAAAAGTCTCCTCTCTCTTACACACAACATCGAATCCCTTTTTGCCAAATCTTTCTTCTGAAAGAAACTCATCACTATCACGCCAAGGTGTCTTTCGCTTCCAATGTTTGGTGAAACCATATCCACCCACCGGCAAATATCAGCTCCCTTGGAAGTGCTTGGAGGCAGGAAGAGCGTAGAAAGATAGAACCATACCAAACCTAACACTGGAATACAATGCAATTCTCACACACATCACACTCTTAAAACCATTCAACCGATACCAATACGGAAGAAGGACGTTAAAGGATTATGATGAGATTTATTTATTCGTGTGTGTGTGTGTATAAATATCATCATCATCATCATCATCATCATCATCATCATCATCATCATCATCATCATCATCATCATTTAATGTCTGTTTTTCCTGCTGGCATGGGCCGGCAGTTTGCCAGGAACCGGCCACCCACATGAGTACACCTATTTCCAATATCAACTTCTTTCCCATGGATTCTACAGCTGTTTACCTTTCCCAATGCCAACCACTTCACAGGGTGAAGTCCTTGGTGCTTTTTACATGTTATCATCACCAATGCGGTCACCAATGAGGTGACCCACAAGGCAAGACCTCTTAACTGAGAAGGTGCAGGAGACAGGCCAGTGGGGCTTTTGAGCCAGGTGGGGTGGGGTGAGGTTAAAATACGGTAGAGGGACAGGAACAGTTAGAAAAGGGAGAAGCTGGTGGTGGAGATGTGTCAGAGCAGAGCCTCGACTTACAGAAAGGGCTGCACATAAACGGTCCAGAGAATTGGATAGGGTGAGAGGGTAGGTAAGTAAGTGTGTGAGAGGAGAGTGGCAGATGAATGGAGATGAAGATAGCCATGAATGCAGTGAGTGGTGAACACAAGTAAAAAGGGAAGAGGAGGGGCTATGAAGAAGATTGGAGGGAGTAGGAATGGTAGAAACATGATAAGGTGGTGAGCTGGTAGAATTGTTACTGCACCGGATAAGACATCGGGCAAAATGCTTAGCGGAAGTCAATGACAATGCATGGTGCGCTCCACCCTAAGGTGAATCTACACAGGCTCTACATGAAGAGAGGTAAGGGTGGATGTGAGCTGAATAGCATCATGGAAGGGCATCAACAGTGAAAGAAGAAGCATGGCAGAATATTTGGTAAACAGCAAAGAAGACCTGATACGGTATGCTGCTAGTGCAGAAGGAGTTAACAAAAATGGACTTGAGGGTAATCATGAATTCCGATTAAGAACAGCCGACGAGAGAGAAGAAACCCTACTCTGTATGGGATTAATTGGTCAGTTCCACTGTGGAACCAACAAATTAAAAGACAAAGAAGCATCATAGAGGTGGCTCAACAAGGGTGACCTAATCAAAAATACCGAAAGCCTAATCATTGCGGCCCAGGACCGGGCATTGAATAGCAACTCAGTGAAAAAAAATATATACCAGACGAGTGATTCAGACCTCTGCAGAAGGTCGAAAGCGTGAGTCACATTGTTAGAGCTTGAGAAAGTCTTGCACAGAAAGAGTACAAGCGTGGACATGACAAGGTAGCCGAAAACCTCCACTGGCTACTATGCCATAAGTGTGGATATGAGGTTACGGATGCTTGGTACCAACATACACCGGAAAAGGTAATGGACGAAAAGGGGAAGGCAAAAATCCTCTGGGACTTTGATTTCCAGACAAAGTGTTAGAGCACTGAAAGCTGGATATAGAAACCTTTAGGAGGGACAAACAAGAGTGCCCAATAATTGATGTGGCAGTGCCAGGAGATCAACTTATCATCGTGAAAAAAAGAGAAAAGGTGGATAAATATGGAGAGCTGAGAATTGAAATTGCTAAGATGTGGCAGGTACAAGAGTCAAACATAAAGGTTATCCCTATTGTCATCGGAGTATTGGGTTCAATACCATCCCATCTGAAAACTTTAGAAATACCCTACAATCTAGGTGTATTGCAGAAGTCGGCATTACTTGGAATTAGATGCATATTGCGTAAAGTACTGTCAGTCTGAGGTCCTTGTTGTCACTTGACAAACAGTACAAACCCCCGGTAGACACAATATCTTCAATCAACAACCTCACGATATTGTATACTGGAAGATGTCTATAATAATAACAATAACAATCACAAAACCAAGCTTTGGCCCCAAACTGGAGGGTCAACCTTAGGAATGAGCAAGTGTCTCTGCTGTGCCACATCTGCAATAGCATGGATACAACTATTGCCCATATCGCCAACAAATGCCATAGACTTGCTCAAAACCATTACAGGTTGTGGCGACATGACCAGGTATTGGAAGTGCTACATTGGAAACTGTGCAAAAAAGTGGAGGCTAGAGAGAGAGACAAGATGTGGTATGAGCACAAACCAAAAAGAGTGGTGGAGTCAGAGACTAGCAAAATCTGCTGGAATTTCCCAATCCAAACAGATCAGGTGTCAGAGCATAATGGACCAGACCCAATGGTGGTCAACAAGATACACCCCATGTGCTATACAGTTGACAGTGCATGCCCCTTTGACCCGTGAATAGTCAACCAGGAAGACGAAAAGATAGATACATAGATACAACCCTCTTAAGTACAAAATAGCCCAGCTATGGAAAATGAAGAAGGTGAAGATAGTGCCAATTATTGTTGGGTCCTTGGGGACAGTAGGATGGTTACAAAAGGAAAGGATTAGATAGAGGAAAAGAATGAATAGCATGGTACCGTAGGCTGCAGGTAGCAAGCCTGCAATGCATGCAAGACTCCAGGAGCTCCAACAAAACCTGTGATAAAGAGAAAATAATAATGATGATAATAATAATAATAATAATAATAATTAATAATAATAATATGATAATAATAATAATAATAATAATAATATAATAATAATAATAATAATAATATACTGAGAAGAGATTGTGGAAGCCTAAGATAAGAATTGTTGGTGTGGGAATTGGTGTCCTTGGCACAGAATCCAAAATGCTACTGAAGAAGCTGAAGGATAATAGAAATATTCTTGTAAAAAAGTGCCATTCTGTATTCTATAAGAATCCAATGAAAGATTCTTGAGTCTTGAGGAGACCTGTTCTCATTAAACCTCACGACAACATCTTTGCTAATAATAGCTTTAATAATAATAAGTTTTAATAGAAAATGTCCCAAAACCTATTATTTTCATGTAATTAACAGGATTCCTCTTCTCTGTTGTCAGATCGTAGACCCAACTTTCGGAAAATCGACTCATCTTCCTTCAACACTCTCAACCTTCCATATGACTACGATTCCATAATGCATTACCCACACAATGCATTTGCAATTGACGGCAGGTATTCAACAATAATAACAAAGGTGAAAGGTGTCCGTATTGGTCAACGGATTGGAATGAGTCAACTGGACATCAAAAAAGTACAGAGATTGTATGGCTGTTTAGAACGAGAATTGGTGCCTCCACAAAATGGTAAAAATCACACTGTGTTTACAAGAATGGTTTTGGAATATGTTTTTCTATTTCTGAGATGTTTTATTTATTTTTAAATCTCAGAATGAGATTGAAACAGTAATCGCTCGATAATGTAAAGTATAGAAGCCATCTTAACATGGCTAACCACATAGGGGAGGGGGTGTTACTGTAGCTTTATAGCCCCAGGAGATTGTCGTCTCCAGCTGGCTTTAGACACCATTTCAGTGCCCTTGAAGTATTTATTTTGTCTCATTTATATTGAATGTAATTACATTTTCAACATTTCCAGTCGATATTTTTATAAAAGCACAATCCAAATTCTATGGAATTTCAGAGCTGCAAAATCAATGGAAAAAGTAAGGCACTACATGGTAAATACCCTACAAGGGTCAGCGATCCTTATGTTGATTCAGGTCTGGTCCATCAGTGGTTGGCATCATTGTGTAAGCCCACCAGAAACTACAAAGCTAACTTCCATCAGTTTGGATTCCAATAGAAAAAGAATTGGTGGGAATATAAACCTGCAGCAGAATAGAAAATAAAGACATCACTGTTCTTTGGGACTTTAGTATTGAAACTAATTGGAACTCAGAATGGAAAGATGGAGGCAATGCTGCTAAGTATTTTGTCCAGCACTAGATGGCGCATTAGGTGTGATAAAAAAATATTCAGACAAATACATAACAAAAACATGGGTAATTCTTATGATTCAGCAATGTGCAATGTCCCCCACTCCACAACAACATCAGTTCTTGTGTCACATTGTGAAGTGGACAACAACAAATAAGATTTTATGAAACTTTAGAAACAGGTAAAAAAAAAATTATTCTTTCATTTTACACTTTATTCTTTCAAGGCAATATTTCATCTCCAAACTGTACATTTGATAAGGGTTTATGTGGCTGGAATCACAGAGAAATTAATTCACCAATGAATGCCAATAAATGGGTCCGTCATTCTTTCTTTGAAACATCTCCAAATACTGGACCAACATACGACCACACTTACAGGACATTTCAAGGTCAGCCTGCTTCTTTTGTTCAGTCAACCATTTACTTTTACTAACGAGCATTTTTAAAACTCTAGATTCATTTCTCCAATTATATTTTTTAGTTTTAAAGTATTGACCTTCATTAAGCGTATCACCTGCTTCTCTTCCCAGGTACATTGTTTCTCTGTTGAGCTTCCTATTAGTCATCTTATTCTAGTAGCTTCCTTCATCATCATCATCGTTTAACGTCCGCTTTCCATGCTGGCATGGGTTGGACGATTTTGACTGAGGACTGGCAAACCAGAGGGCTGCACCAGGCTCCAATCTTGATCTGGCAGAGTTTCTACAGCCGGATGCCCTTCCTAACGCCACTCCGAGAGTGTAGTAGGTACTTTTACATGCCACCGTTACAGGGGCCAGTCAGGCAGTACTGGCAATGACCTCGTTTTGAATCTTTTTACACATGCTACCCACACAGGTGCCAGTAAGGCGACATTGATAACAATCACACTCAAATTGTGCCCTTTTACGTGCCACCGGCACAGAAGCCAGTTGGCCGCTCTGGCAACGATCACGCTCGGATGGTGCTCTTGGCACCCTGCTAGTATGGGGCACAAGTGCCAGTAAGGTGACGCTGGTAATGATCACACTTCTTTCCTCAAATTGTTGCCCTTTGGAAATCCTTATGATCATCTCTTCTTTTCCTCTGCTCTAGGATATTCAATCCTTTAAGTTTTCTCTCAATTGACAATTTTTAAAATTTGTTGGCCCCTTTTACATCTTTGTAATCCCTTATGCTACAGTAGCCTCAAACCTTGTTTGGTAGGAAATCATATTTTAAAAAAAGCTAGATTAAATCTATAAACTGTGAAATGGAACCTAATTAAATAAAATAATTAAATCAGTTTTACCCTAATGCAGTGATTAGACATAATGTAGTTACAGAAGTAAGGTCATAGCAAACTCACTGTAGTGATAGGTTAATGAACATTTCATCAAGAGGGAAGGAAGGGAGACAACCCTGGCATTGTTATGTGGAGTTTGATGTTGGCAGTTATGGAGAGACAACTGTGAATATGTTTCACTATTATTAAACCTCCTTAGTGAATACCAGCAGACAACAGTTTGACAGTTGTTCAATCAACTGAACTGCCTGCTGCTTTTTGACTCAAAGTGTTAACAGAAGAAGTTTATGCTAGTTCTCAGGTAGGTTCAGTGTGTGTGTGTGTGTGGTGTGTGTGTGTGTGTGCACGCACATGTGTGTGAGAGACTTTACATGTAGAGATTATTTCATGGACTTCCAAACACAAGACTTTGCCCAACACAAGACTAGTAAAAAGGACACACAGACAGATACAAGTGGACAAAGAGAGAGAGAGAGAGAGAGGCAAACAAACGGTTGATCCAACATCATTGAGATCAATGCTATCCCCTTATTTAAACAATACTATATATTTCCACAAATTATCAAAATATAATTTTGTTAATTTCCTGTGATTTATTAGTCTCCTTTCCTTTGCAGAGGGAAACAGAATTTTTTATAAAATTTATCTAAAAATGTTATTTTGAAATCCTTGTTTTAATGTATAAATTACAAATCTACAAACCAAATCCATAATAAGTAGGAAGGCAGGCAAACCACAAATGCCTTCAGGTAGTTGGCCCTGCTTGATCTGTAGAAAAGGTGTAGGTAGAAACTCTATAAGATGTGCCCAGTGTAAGCTATGGACACGTAAGAGGTGCAGCAATGTCAAAGGAAGGCTAACTGGGAAGATAGTTTTTGTATGTGGCAGATGCTCAGGAGCAATAAATAACACTGAAAGTGTGCAGAGAACAACTTCTGCCACATTTCAGGGAGAAAAACTAGAAGTAGTTGACAGCTTCCGTTATCTAGGTGACCAAGTCAGTAGCGGGGGCAGGTGTGCTGAAAGTGTAACTGCTAGAATAAGAATAGCCAGGGCAAAGTTCAGTGAGCTCTTACCTCTGCTGGTGATAAAAGGCCTCTTGCTCAGAGTAAAAGGTAGACTGTATGACACATGTGTATGAACAGCCATGCTACATGCCAGTGAAACATGGGCCGTGGTTGCTGAGGACATGTGTTAGCTCGCAAGGAATGAAGCCAGTATGCTCCGATGGATGTGTAATGTCACTGTGCATACTCGACAGAGTGTAAGTACCTTGAGTGAAAAGTTGGACTTAAGAAGCATCAGATGTGGTGTGCAAGAGACGACTGTGCTGGTATGGCCATGTGGTGAGAATGGATGAGGATAGCTGTGTGAAAAAGTGCCACACCCTAGCGATTGAGGGAACCTGTGGAAGAGGTAGACCCAAGAAGACCAGGGATGAGGTGGTGAAGCATGACCTTCGAACATTGGGCCTCACCAAAGCAATGACTAGTGACTGGGACCTTTGGAAATACGCTGTGCTTGAGAAGACTCGGTAAGCTCAAGTGTGACCATAACCTTGTGGCCTATGCCAAGGGTGCAACCAGTCCATTTATGCCTACCTTTCCTTCATTGGACACTAAACTCTGCTTGCGAAGACCTGTAGAGGCAAGTGAAATCAAAATTGAAATTGAAATCAAATTCAATGACTGGCATCCATGCTAGTGGAACGGCATTATCGCCAGAGCAACAAGCTCGCCTCCGTGCCAGTGATGCAAAAAAAAACACCATTCGTGCATTATTGTTACCTGCGTCGCCTTACTGGCAACTGTGCTGGTGGCACGTGATAAAACATTCTAGTGAAATCATTGCCAGTGCCACTGGACTGGCTCCTGTGCAGGTGGCACATAAAAAACACCATTCGAGCGAGGCCATTGCTAGTACCGCCTGACTGGCCCTCATGCCAGTGGCACATAAAAAGCACCCCCCTACACTCTCAGAGTGGTTGGCATTAGGAAGAGCATGCAGCTGTAGAAATTCTACCAGATCAGATTGGAGCCTGGTGCAGCCATCTGGTTCACCAGATGATAGTCAAATCATCCAACCCATGCCAGCATGAAAAGCAGACGTTAAACAAACATGATGAGGATGAATGATAATCCATTCGACTATGGGCACAAAGCCTGAAATTTTGGGGGAGGGAACTAGTCGATTACATTGACCCCAGTGTGCAACTGGTATTTGTTTTGTCATGGAGTACTACACTCATGGAGTACTACACTCATGGAGTACTACACTCATGGAGTACTACACTCATGCAGTACTACACTCATGGAGTGGTTGGCGTTAGGAAGGGCATCCAGCCATAGAAACATTGCCAGATCAAACTGGGCCTGGTGCAGCCTTCTGGTTTCCCAGACCCCAATTGAACGGACGCTAAACAATGATGATGATCCTGGCAGGATGGAAGGCAACCTCAGCAGTATTTGAACTCAGAACGCAAAGCCAGAGGGAATGCTGCTAAGCATTTTGCCCAGTGTGCTAACAATTCTACCGGAATGAGTTTATGGTAAACAGTGCTCAAGCATTGCTCATATCTAAAAAATATTTAAAAGCATTTATGAAACATTCGACTCAAACACAATCTTTTTTGTAATATTGTGTTTATCTGACAATTTAATATTTCCCATCATTTGATGGTTGAATGTTAGTATCTCAATTCAGAAATATATTGTAAAACTGTACATCAAATGCAGAAACATGTAAATAAACCATTTGTAAAGTGATGACAATGATGATGATGATGATGATGATGACAAAATTGCCTGTTTAGAATATTAGAGTTTAAAGGCGGTGAGCTGGCAGAAACGTTAGCACACCGGTTGAAATGCTTAGCTGTATTTCGTCTGTCTTTAGGTTCTGGGTTCAAATTATGCCAAGGTCGACTTTACCTTTCATCCTTTGAGGGTCGATAAATTAAGTACCGGTTGCATACTGGGGTTGACGTAATCGACTGCCCACCTCCCCCAAAATTTCAAGCCTTGTGCCTAAAGTAGAAAAGAGTTTAACCCTTTCTATACCAATCCACCTGTGATTGCTCCTCGTTATGAGATTCAAGCTTCCCATTTTTAATTTATGCTCAAAACAGCAACTTAATAACGACCAAGTTATTTTAGCAAATTCTTCGTTATTTTCTGAATGAATTTAAGCAAAAGCAGTGGGTTTCCTCAGAAATATGGTAACGAGAGGGTCAGATGTTACTACATCAGTGGCATCACATTAAAATACCATTTTATATTATCTTTTGACATTTAGGTTTCTATTTGTACCTGAAAGCTGTTCCGAACCAAGACAGTGTTGCAAGAATTCAGACACCACAGCTGCCTCCTGGCAATTACTGCTTGACATTTTGGTACCAGATACGGGGCTTATCCAGGGTATCACTTCAACTGAACAGAATTGAGGAAGACAACATTTCTCCTGGTTTATTCTTGGCCGAAGGAAACCAAAGCCAAACTGAGAACTGGACGGAAGTGACCATTTCAATCACAGCCACAGCAAACACACAAGTAAGACATCTTGAATTATTTGCAGTAAAAAAAAAAAAACAACAACCTTGTTTAGTTCTTCTTCCAACCATTTTTTCTTCCTTTCCTTAGTTGTTCTGAGAGACCCATTAATGTCATCGAATGCCACATGGGGACAAGGATGGAAGCAAGATTTGGTCATGTTTATGTCTTTTTTCCAAAGGCTGGAGCAAAGCCAAAGTGAAAAATCAAATCACTGGTCATGGCTGGAGGGGCAGTATTTCATACCTTATAGTGTTTACTATGTTCCAGTATGGAAATGATAGCACTGAATCAATGCCTTCACTTCACAACATTCAACGGTCAACCCTCATCTCACATCAAGTGTACTGCTCCGCATTTACACCGGTCAATATGGTCCCACTGCGTAGTTACTAGATTTGCTAGAAATAACAGCTAAATCTCCCTTACATCCTTCTTGAACATTTTAGTCCATGAGGCAATGGTGGGCCTCACAGAGGCAATGACAAGAGACCGAGACCTCTGGAGATATGCTGTGACCGAGAAGACCCAGCAAGGAAAGTGAGATCACAGCCATAACCTACACCAGTGTAACCAGCCCACTCAAAAAGGCGCCTTTGGATCATAGGGCGACATGTCCATCAAGTACATCAACATCAAAATTAAATCAAATTAAACGGATGGAATAAGATCAAAGCTATCAACACCTGGGTGGTTTCACTCCTTAGATATGGAGCAGGGGTAATCGCATGGACAGTAGGCAAGCTAAACAGCTTAGACAGAAAGACAAGGAAGTTGCAGACTAGATATGGGACACTCCATCCAAAAAGTGACACAGACAGACTGTATGTATGAAGAAAAAGAGGGGGAAGAGGACTTATTGGATGTGAACACAGCATTAGAGCAGAAGAAAACAACATAGCATGGTATGTAAAAAATGCCACAGAACTGCTATTATTGGAAATAAGAAGTTCAGGCTTGTGTAGGATGAAAGATTGCAAAGATAAAGCACTGTACAAGAAATTGAAAACGAATGAAACTGAAAATAGGAGGGTAAAGAAAAGAATGCATGGACAATTTCATAGGGATGTTGAAGATAAGACAGACAGCGGAAAAAGATGGCTGTGGATGACTAAAAGTGATTTAAAACCAGAAACAGAGGTTCTAGTCTGTGCTGCCCATGAACAAACTACATAAAATACAGAATAGACAACACAGCAGAAAGTGATAAGTGCAGAACCTGTGGACAAAACGGTGAAACCATATGGTATATTACCAGCCAATGTACGCTACTAGCCCAGAAGGAATATAAGAGAAGCCATGACAATATAGCCAGGTTTGTCCATTGGACATTTTGCAACAAGTATGGACTTGACAGAGCAAAAACTTGGTATGACCACTAACCTGAAGGCATCGGTGAAAATAGAAATGCAAAGATCCTGTGGGATCAGTACAACCATGAGATAGAGAATAAGAAGCCAGACATAGTCTTAATTCAGAAAGAAAACAAACTATGCTGAATCATAGATATAGAATGCCCAGCTGACAACAAGATATATGATAAGGAAGAAAGAAAAGTCGAGAGATATGACAGGTTAGCTTGGGAAGTTAAGCAGTTGTGGTCGATGAAAAAGGTAGCAGTAGTACCAATAATTGTCGGAGCCCTGGGAACAGTGAGTAAAAATCTCAAGAAGTACATAGAACAAACAGGGGCTGCAATAAGGGTGGAGCACTTGCAGAAAACAGCACTGCTTAGAACTGCTCGAATACTCTGGAAGGTGCTTGAAAAATTAGAGGTGTTTCTTTAGTTCACTGGTAGCAAAATGCTGACACTGTAGTACATCTCTAGCATTGGAAGCTGTGCAAAGGCAATGATAATAATAATAATAATAATAATAATAATAATAATAATAATAATAATAATAATAATAATAATAATAATTATCATCAACATCATTATCCTCATCATCATTTAACGTCCATTTTCCATGTTGGCATGGGTTGGACGGTTTGAGGGTCTTTGAAGACGGTATCAGAGTGTATTAAGAGGAATATAGAGGAATATAAAAGGAAATGGGAACAGAGTGCCGAGTAGAGCTTTTATGAAAGGTTTACCTCCTTGGCACAACTCGAATCATCGGGAAAGTTTTAGATGGTTAAAAGGAAAAGACAGCATGGTACCGTAGGTGCGGGCAGCAAGCCTGCAACACATGCAAAACTCCCAAAGTTCCAACAAAACCTAACTTAAAAGAAAAATAGTAAAAGGAGAGTTTGCTGCAGTGTCTTAGAAGCATGATCAGTAAATGCCACGTCAATCTGATGGCTCTGAACAGCAGAGATTTTCTATGAAACCCAGCAAAATAAGCTGTGAGTTTTCATCAAATGGTAATAATAATAATAATAATAATATTGCATTGAGAAACATCAGAAACATCTGTGTGGGAATTCATTTGAGATGGTCAGATATGGAATCAGTAGTTGTTCAAAACTGGCCAAGAAGGAATACAGAAAAAACCCTGACAAAGTTGCACAGTGAGTGAAGTGGGAGATGTGTAGGAGGTACATGCCTGAGTGTACCAACAAGTGGTATGAGGAATAAGGCGGCGAGCTGGCAGAACAGTTAGCACGCCGGGCGAAATGCTTTGTGGTATTTTGTCTGCCGTTACGTTCTGAGTTCAAATTCTGCCAAGGTCGACTTTGCCTTTCATCCTTTCGGGGTCGATAAATTAAGCACCAGTTATGCACTGGGGTCGATGTAATCAACTTAATCCATTCGTCTGTCCTTGTTTGTCCCCTCTGTGTTTAGCCCCTTGTGGGTAGTAAAGAAATAGGTATGAGGAACAACCCTCCACAGTCACAGAGAATGACTAAGGGAATCTCAAGTGGGAACACAACAATCTACAGAGATAAGAAGTTACAACATAACTGACCAGATATCACTGTTCTGAGGAAAGGGACCAAAGAATGGCTTTTCATTGACATAGTGGTACCTGCAAATCAGAATGAGGAAGCCAAAAGGAAGACTTAGCATTTAAAGAGGAACACGAGTGAGAGAGAGAGAGACATCCATTGTGATTGGTGCACTTGGAACCATCTCAAAGAACACAAGAAGCTAACATGAGGAGAAGCTGGAAGAAGCAAGCATCATTGGAAGTATGTAGCTGGTGGTTCTACTTGGGACTGTGCGGCATGTGCTGGCGAAAGTGTGGTGTCTTTGAGCTGCAAGAAGGTGCTGAGACATTGCGACCCTGAACAACCTCGCAACTGGAAAGAATTGCAATAATAATAAGGTTTAAAATTGAGACCAAGGGCCAGCAATTTTGAGAGGAGGGGCTTAATCCGGTGCCTAAACCTTTCTTTCATTCTCTTTTATTTTATTGAACATGGAAGGATAAACACTGAACTCATACAATAACAACTTCATCTAGAATTAAATAGAAAATGTAAATTGGAAAACTTCAGGCAAAATCAGCAAAATTTTGTTCCAAACTCAATTCATCCATAATTTACCAAAATATATTTTCGCAACATGTGTTGAGAGAATATATTATTTCCCTAACATGGTTTATATTTGAGAATTTGTCTTTATTTCCTTGTGATATTTTATTAAATCTAATATTTTTCTTTGATTTTTCTTCTTCCTTTTCAAATAGATTGAGTTTGAAGGTAGAATTGGTAACAGTTCTTCCACTGATATTGCAGTCGATGATGTTATATTCCTGCCAAGGTTATGTTCCAGAAATCTCCATACGTCTTCCAAATAAAGCTGTTCATTTTGCTGTTCCCTTTTTTGCCTCGAAGCTAATAAACGGTTTTATTGACAATTTCAATTGTTTCCTCTTTTATTAAAAAAGCTCATTTCTTCCTTTTTCGTTTTTTTCGTTTGCATTAAACAGGCAGAGGAAGATTTCAAAATAATTATAATTTCTATGTGAGATTTAATCAAAGAACATTACAGAAATAACAAACTTGTTAATTGACTTATGTTAATTATGTGGAAGTGAAGCATCGTTTAAAAAGGACAAGTTGTGGCTTTCATCCTCCTCTTCATCATCGTCATCATCATCATCATCATCATCATCGTTTAACGTCTGCTTTCCATGCTAGCATGGGTTGGACGGTTCAACTGGGGTCTGTAAAGCCAGGAGGCTGCACCAGGCCCAGTGTGATCTGGCAGTGTTTCTACAGCTGGATGTCCTTCCTAATGCCAACCACTCCATGAGTGTAGTGGGTGCTTTTTACGTGCCACCTGCACTGGAGCCAGGCGAGGCTGGCATCAGCCACGGTCGGATTGGTGCATTTTACATGCCACCTGCCCGGAAGCCAGTCGAGGCGGCACTGGCTTCGGCCACGATTCGGATGGTGCTTTTTACGTGCCACCGACACATCATCATTGTAATTATTATCATCATTATTTCACATCTTCTGTTCCATGTTTGCAAGACAGAACTTGTTGAGCAAGATTTTCTATGGCTGGATGCCTTTCCTGTGGCCAACACATCTTTTTCACAGGAGACCAGAAACAAGCAACATCGCTTGTATGATGGTGATGCTCATTTACAACCAAGATGAAGACGCACACAAACACGACACGGTTCTTTCGGTTTATGCCGAACAAATCGAAATCAGAAAGGTGACAGTTTACTATTATATTCTTGAAAATGCCATTAATAGTAATAAGCAAAAATTTCAATAGAAAATCGAGATAAGATTCGAAACAAAGGTAGAGAATCAAGCTGTAAGACCATCGCTATAGTTACGACTTGATATTACGAGACCAATTATAAAATTAAAATTGAGTCATTAGCTAAGAAGCAAAAGAATGGTTATTCTATAAAATATTTAAGCAAGAAGCTTTAAGATGCAGAGGACATCTTAAATAGAAATATGAAAGATCAAATGAGAGTAATGACCAGAGAATGACCAATATGAGAGTAATGACCAGAGAATGACCAAAATGAGAGTAATGACCAGAGAATGACCAAAATGAGAGTGATGACCAGAGAATGACTAAAATGAGAGTGATGACCAGAGAATGACCAAAATGAGAGTAATGACCAGAGAATGACCAAAATGAGAGTAATGACCAGAGAATGACCAAAGTGAGAGTGATGACCAGAGAATAACCAAAATCAGAGTGACGACCAGAGAATGACCAAAATGAGAGTGATGACCAGAGAATGACTAAAATGAGAGTAATGACCAGAGAATGACCAAAATGAGAGTAATGACCAGAGAATGACCAAAATGAGAGTAATGACCACAGAATAAACAAAATGAGAGTAATGACCAGAGAATGACCAAAATGAGAGTAATGACCAGAGAATGACCAAAATGAGAGTAATGACCAGAGAATGACCAAAATGAGAGTAATGACCAGAGAATGACCAAAATGAGAGTAATGACCAGAGAATGACTAAAATGAGAGTAATGACCAGAGAATGACCAAAATGAGAGTAATGACCAGAGAATGACCAAAATGAGAGTAATGACCAGAGAATATCCAAAAGAAAGTGATGACTAGAGAATGACCAAAATGAGAGTAATGAACAGAGAATAACCAAAATGAGAGTGATGACCAGAGAATGACCAAATGAGAGTAATGACAAGACAATGACCAAAATGAGAGTGATGACCAGAGAATGACCAAAATGAGAGTAATGACCAGAGAATGACCAAAATGAGAGTAATGACCAGAGAATGACCAATATGAGAGTAATGACCAGAGAATGACCAAAATGAGAGTAATGACCAAGAATGACCAAAATGAGAGTAATGACCAGAGAATGACCAAAATGAGTAATGACCAAGAATGACCAAAATGAGAGTAATGACCAGAGAATGACCAAAATGAGGTAATGACCAGAGAATGACCAAAATGAGTGTAATGACCAGAGAATATCCAAAAGAAAGTGATGACCAGAGAATGACCAAAAGAAGTGATGACCAGAGAATAACCAAAATGAGAGTGATGACCAGAGAATGACCAAAATGAGAGTAATGACCAGAGAATGACCAAAATGAGACTGATGACCAGAGAATGACTAAAATGAGAGTAATGACCAGAGAATGACCAAAATGAGACTGATGACCAGAGGATAACCAAAATGAAAGTGATGACCAGAAAATGACCAAAATGAGAGTGATGACCAGAGAATAACCAAAATGAGAGTGATGACCAGAGAATAACCAAAATGAGAGTAATGACCAGAGAATTACCACAATGAGAGTAATGACCAGAGAGTGACCAAAATGAGAGTGATGACCAGAGAATGACTAAAATGAGAGTAATGACCAGAGAATGACCAAAATGAGAGTAATGACCAGAGAATGACCAAAATGAGAGTAATGACCAGAGAATGACCAAAATGAGAGTAATGACCAGAGAATATCCAAAAGAAAGTGATGACCAGTGAATGACCAAAATGAGAGTAATGACCAGAGGATAACCAAAATGAGAGTGATGACCAGAGAATGACCAAAATGAGAGTAATGACCAGGGAATGACCAAAATGAGAGTGATGACCAGAGAATGACCAAAATGAGAGTAATGACCAGAGAATGACCAAAATGAGAGTAATGACCAGAGAATGACCAAAATGAGAGTAATGACCAGAGAATAACCAAAATGAGAGTGATGACAAGAGAATGACCAAAATGAGAGTAATGACAAGAGAATGACCAAAATGAGAGTGATGACCAGAGAATGACCAAAATGAGAGTGATGACCAGAGAATGACCAAAATGAGAGTAATGACCAGAGAATGACCAAAATGAGAGTGATGACCAGAGAATAACCAAAATGAGAGTAATGACCAGAGAATGACCAAATGAGAGTTATGACGCAGAGAATGACCAAAATGAGAGTAAGACCAGAGAATGACCAAATGATAGTAATGACCAGAGAATGACAAAATGAGAGTAATGACCGGAGAATGACTACAATGAGAGTAATGACCAGTGAATGACCAAAATGAGAGTAATGGCCAGAGAATGACCAAAATGAGAGTACTGACCAGAGAATGACCAAAATGAGAGTTGACCAAGAATATCCAAAGAAAGTGATGACCATACGAATGACCAAAATGAGAGTAATGACCAGAGATGACCAAAATGAGAATGATGACCAGAGAATGACCAAAATGAGAGTAATGACCAGAGAATGACCAAATGAAAGTAATGACCAGAGAATGACCAAAATGAGAGTAATGACCGAGAATATCCAAAAGAAAGTGATGACCAGACAATGACCAAAATGAGAGTAATGACCAGAGAAAACCAAAATGAGAGTGATGACCAGAGAATGACCAAAATGAGAGTAATGACAAGGAATTACTCAAAATGAGAGTGATGACAGAGAATGACCAAAAGATAGTAATGACCAGAGAATGACCAAATGAGAGTAATGACCAGAGAATGACCAAAATGAGAGTATTGACCAGAGAATAACCAAAATGAAGTGATGACCAGAGAATGACCAAAATGAGAGTAATGACCAGAGAATGACCAAAATGAGAGTAATGACCAGAATGACCAAAATGAGAGTAATGACCAAGAATGACCAAATTAGAGTGATGACCAGAAATGACCAAAATGAGAGTAATGACCAGAGAACGACCAAAATGAGAGTTATGACCAGAGAATGACCAAAATGAGAGTAATGACCAAAGAGAACGACCAAAATGAGATAATGACCAGAGAGAATGACCAAAATGAGAGTAATGACCAGAGAATGACCAAAATGAGAGTAATGACCAGAGAATGACCAAAATGAGAATAATGACCAGAGAATGAAAAAATGAGAGTATTGACCAGAGAATGACCAAAATGAGAGTAATGACCAGAGAATGACCAAAATGAGAGTAATGACCAGAGATGACCAAATGAGAGTAATGACAAGAGAATGACAAAATGAGAGTGAATGACCAGAAGAATGACCAAAATGAGAGTAATTACCAGAGAATGACCAAAATGAGAGTAATGACCAGAGAATGACCAAATGAGAGTAATGACCAGAGAATGACCAAAATGAGAGTAATGACCAAAGGATGACCAAAATGAGAGTAATGACCAGAGGATGACCAAAATGAGAGTATGACCAAGAATGACGAAAATGAGAGTATGACCAGAGAATGACCAAAATGAGAGTAATGACCAGAGAATGACCAAAATGAGAGTAATGACCAGAGAATGACCGAAATGAGAGTACTGACCAGACAATGACCAAAATGAGAGTAATGACCAGACAAGGACCAAAATGAGAGTAATGACCAGAGCATGACCAAAATGAGAGTGATGACCAGACAATGACCAAAATGAGAGTAATGACCAGAGAACGACCAAAATGAGAGTAATGACCAGAGAACGACAAAAATGAGAGTAATGACCAGAGAATGACCAAAATGAGAGTAATGACCAAAGAATGACAAAAATGAGAGTAATGACCAGAGAACGACCAAAATGAGAGTAATGACCAGAGAATGATCAAAATGAGAGTAATGACCAGAGAACGACCAAAATGAGAGTGATGACCAGAGAATGACCAAAATGAGAGTAATGACCAAAGAATGACTAAAATGAGAGTAATGACCAGAGAACGACCAAAATGAGAGTAATGACCAGAGAATGACCAAAATGAGAGTATGACCAGAGAATGACCAAATGAGAGAGTAATGACCAGAGAATGATCAAAATGAGAGTATGACCAGAGAATGACCAAAATGAGAGTAATGACCAGACAATGACCAAAATGAGAGTAATGACCAGACAAGGACCAAAATGAGAGTAATGACCAGAGCATGACCAAAATGAGAGTGATGACCAGACAATGACCAAAATGAGAGTAATGACCAGAGAACGACCAAAATGAGAGTAATGACCAGAGAACGACAAAAATGAGAGTAATGACCAGAGAATGACCAAAATGAGAGTAATGACCAAAGAATGACAAAAATGAGAGTAATGACAAGAGAACGACCAAAATGAGAGTAATGACCAAAATGAGAGTAATGACCAGAGAATGACCATAATGAGAGTAATGACCAGAGAATGACCAAAATGAGAATAATGACCAGAGAATGAAAAAAATGAGAGTGATGACCAGACAATGACCAAAATGAGAGTAATGACCAGAGAATGACCAATATGAGAGTAATGACCAGAGAATGACCAAAATGAGTGTAATGACAAGAGAATGACAAAAATGAGAGTGATGACCAGAGAATGACCAAAATGAGAGTAATGACCACCAGAGAATGACCAAAATGAGTAATGACCAGAGAATGACCAAATGAGAGTATGACCAGAGAATGACCAAAATGAGAGTAATGACCAGAGAATGACCAAAATGAGAGTAATGACCAGAGAATGACCAAAATGAGAGTGATGACCAGAGAATGACCAAAATGAGAGTAATGACCAGAGAATGACCAAAATGAGAGTAATGACCAGAGAATGACCAAAATGAGAGTAATGACCAGAGAATGACCAAAATGAGAGTAATGACCAGAGAATGACCAAAATGAGAGTAATGACCAGAGAATGACCAAAATGAGAGTAATGACCAGAGAATGACCAAAATGAGAGTAATGACCAGAGAATGACCAAAATGAGAGTAATGACCAGAGAATGACCAAAATGAGAGTAATGACCAGAGAATGACCAAATGAGAGTGATGACCAGAGAATGACCAAAATGAGAGTAATGACCAGAGAATGACCAAAATGAGAGTGATGACCAGAGAATGACCAAAAGGAGAATGACCAGAATGACCAAAATGAGAGTGATGACCAGAGAATGACCAAAATGAGAGTAATGACCAGAGAATGACCAAAATGAGAGTGATGACCAGAGAATGACCAAAATGAGAGTGATGACCAGAGAATGACCAAAATGAGAGTAATGACCAGAGAATGACCAAAATGAGAGTAATGACCAGAGAATGACCAAAATGAGAGTGATGACCAGAGAATGACCAAAATGAGAGTAATGACCAGAGAATGACCAAAATGAGAGTAATGACCAGAGAATGACCAAAATGAGAGTAATGACCAGAGAATGACCAAAATAGAGGATGACCAGAGAATGACCAAAATGAGAGTAATGACCAGAGAATGACCAAAATGAGAGTAATGACCAGAGAATGACCAAAATGAGAGTAATGACCAAAATGAGAGTAATGACCAGAGAATGACCAAAATGAGAGTAATGACCAGAGAATGACCAAAATGAGAGTAATGACCAGAGAATGAAAAAAAGAGTGATGACCAGAGAATGACCAAAATGAGAGTAATGACCAGAGAATGACCAAATAGAGAGTAATGACCAGAGAATGACCAAAATGAGAGTAATGACCAGAGAATGACCAAAATGAGAGTGATGACCAGAGAATGACCAAATGAGAGTAATTACCAGAGAATGACCAAAATGAGAGTAATGACCAGAGAATGAACAAAATGAGAGTAATGACCAGAGAATGACCAAAATGAGAGTAATGACCAGAGGATGACCAAAATGAGAGTAATGACCAGAGGATGACCAAAATGAGAGTAATGACCAGAGAATGACCAAATGAGAGTAATGACCAGAGAATGACCAAAATGAGAGTAATGACCAGAGAATGACCAAAATGAGAGTAATGACCAGAGAATGACCAAAATGAGAGTAATGACCAGAGAATGACCAAAATGAGAGTAATGACCAGAGAATGACCAAAATGAGAGTAATAACCAGAGAATGACCAAAATGAGAGTAATGACCAGAGAATGACCAAATGAGAGTAATGACCAGAGAATGACCAAAATGAGAGTGATGACCAGAGAATGACCAAAATGAGAGTAATGACCAGAGAATGACCAAAATGAGAGTGATGACCAGAGAATGACCAAAATAGAGTAATGACCAGAGAATGACCAAAATAGAGTAATGACCAGAGAATGACCAAAATGAGAGTAATGACCAGAGCGACCAAAATGAGAGTGATGACCAGAGAATGACCAAAATGAGAGTGATGACCAGAGAATGACAAAATGAGAGTAATGACCAGAGAATGACCAAAATGAGAGTAATGACCAGAGAATGACCAAAATGAGAGTGATGACCAGAGAATGACCAAAATGAGAGTAATGACCAGAGAATGACCAAATGAGAGTAATGACCAGAGAATGACCAAAATGAGAGTAATGACCAGAGAATGACCAAAATGAGAGTGAATGACCAGAAATGACCAAAATGAGAGTAATGACCAGAGAATGACCAAAATGAGAGTAATGACCAGAGAACGACCAAAATGAGAGTATGACCAGAGAATGACCAAAATGAGAGTAATGACCAGAGAATGACCAAAATGAGAGTAATGACCAGAGAATGACCAAAATGAGAGTAATGACCAGAGAATGACCAAAACGAGAATAATGACCAGGGAATGAAAAAATGAGAGTAATGACCAGAGAATGACCAAAATGAGAGTAATGACCAGAGAATGACCAATATGAGAGTAATGACCAGAGAATGACCAAAATGAGAGTAATGACAAGAGAATGACAAAAATGAGAGTGATGACCAGAGAATGACCAAAATGAGAGTAATGACCAGAGAATGACCAAAATGAGAGTAATGACCAGAGAATGACCAAAATGAGAGTAATGACCAGAGAATGACCAAAATGAGAGTAATGACCAAAATGAGAGTAATGACCAGAGAATGACCAAAATGAGAGTAATGACCAGAGAATGACCAAAATGAGAGTAATGACCAGAGAATGACCAAAATGAGAGTAATGACCAGAGAATGACCAAAATGAGAGTAATGACCAGAGAATGACCAAAATGAGAGTAATGACCAGAGAATGACCAAAATGAGAGTAATGACCAGAGAATGACCAAAATGAGAGTAATGACCAGAGAATGACCAAAATGAGAGTGATGACCAGAGATGACCAAAATGAGAGTAATGACCAGAGAATGACCAAAATGAGAGTAATGACCAGAGAATGACCAAAATGAGAGTAATGACCAGAGAATGACCAAAATGAGAGTAATGACCAGAGAATGACAAAATGAGAGTAATGACCAGAGAATGACCAAAATGAGAGTAATGACCAGAGAATGACCAAAATGAGAGTAATGACCAGAGAGACCAAAATGAGAGTGATGACCAGAGAATGACCAAAATGAGAGTAATGACCAGAGAATGACCAAATGAGAGTGATGACCAGAGAATGACCAAAGGAGAGTAATGACCAGAGAATGACCAAAATGAGAGTAATGACCAGAGAATGACCAAAATGAGAGTATGACCAGAGAATGACCAAAATGAGAGTAATGACCAGAGAATGACCAAAATGAGGTAATGACCAGAGAATGACCAAAATGAGAGTAATGACCAGAGAATGACCAAAATGAGAGTGATGACCAGAGAATGACCAAAATGAGAGTAATGACCAGAGAATGACCAAAATGAGAGTAATGACCAGAGAATGACCAAAATGAGAGTAATGACCAGAGAATGACCAAAATGAGAGTAATGACCAGAGAATGACCAAAATGAGAGTGATGACCAGAGAATGACCAAAATGAGAGTAATGACCAGAGAATGACCAAAATGAGAGTAATGACCAGAGAATGACCAAAATGAGAGTGTAATGACCAGAAGAATGACCAAAATGAGAGTGATGACCAGAGAATGACCAAAATGAGAGTAATGACCAGAGAATGACCAAAATGAGAGTAATGACCAAGAATGACAAAATGAGAGTAATGACCAGAGAATGACCAAAATGAGAGTGATGACCAGAGAATGACCAAAATGAGAGTGATGACCAGAGAATGACCAAAATGAGAGTAATGACCAGAGAATGACCAAAATGAGAGTAATGACCAGAGAATGACCAAAATGAGAGTAATGACCAGAGAATGACCAAAATGAGAGTAATGACCAGAGAATGACCAAAATGAGAGTATGACCAGAGAATGACCAAAATGAGAGTAATGACCAGAGAATGACCAAAATGAGAGTGATGACCAGAGAATGACCAAAATGAGAGTAATGACCAGAGAATGACCAAAATGAGAGTGATGACCAGAGAATGACCAAAATGAGAGTAATGACCAGAGAATGACCAAAATGAGAGTGATGACCAGAGAATGACCAAAATGAGAGTAATGACCAGAGAATGACCAAAATGAGAGTAATGACCAGAGAATGACCAAAATGAGAGTGATGACCAGAGAATGACCAAAATGAGAGTAATGACCAGAGAATGACCAAATGAGAGTAATGACCAGAGAATGACCAAAATGAGAGTAATGACCAGAGAATGACCAAAATGAGAGTAATGACCAGAGAATGACCAAATGAGAGTAATGACCAGAGAATGACCAAATGAGAGTAATGACCAGAGAATGACCAAAATGAGAGTAATGACCAGAGAATGACCAAAATGAGAGTAATGACCAGAGAATGACCAAAATGAGAGTGATGACCAGAGAATGACCAAAATGAGATATGACCAGAGAATGACCAAATGAGAGTAATGACCAGAGAATGACCAAAATGAGAGTAATGACCAGAGAATGACCAAAATGAGAGTAATGACCAGAGAATGACCAAAATGAGAGTGATGACCAGAGAATGACCAAAATGAGAGTAATGACCAGAGAATGACCAAAATGAGAGTAATGACCAAGAATGACCAAAATGAGAGTAATGACCAGAGAATGACCAAAATGAGAGTAATGACCAGAGAATGACCAAAATGAGAGTAATGACCAGAGAATGACCAAAATGAGAGTAATGACCAGAGAATGACCAAAATGAGAGTAATGACCAGAGAATGACCAAAATGAGAGTAATGACCAGAGAATGACCAAAATGAGAGTATGACCAGAGAATGACCAAAATGAGAGTAATGACCAGAGAATGACCAAAATGAGAGTAATGACCAGAGAATGACCAAAATGAGAGTAATGACCAGAGAATGACCAAAATGAGAGTAATGACCAGAGAATGACCAAAATGAGAGTAATGACCAGAGAATGACCAAAATGAGAGTAATGACCAGAGAATGACCAAAATGAGAGTAATGACCAGAGAATGACCAAAATGAGAGTAATGACCAGAGAATGACCAAAATGAGAGTAATGACCAGAGAATGACCAAAATGAGAGTAATGACCAGAGAATGACCAAAATGAGAGTGATGACCAGAGAATGACCAAAATGAGAGTAATGACCAGAGAATGACCAAAATGAGAGTGATGACCAGAGAATGACCAAAATGAGAGTAATGACCAGAGAATGACCAAAATGAGAGTAATGACCAGAGAATGACCAAAATGAGAGTAATGACCAGAGAATGACAAAATGAGAGTAATGACCAGAGAATGACCAAATGAGAGTAATGACCAGAGATGACCAAAATGAGAGTAATGACCAGAGAATGACCAAAATGAGAGTAATGACCAGAGAATGACCAAAATGAGAGTAATGACCAGAGAATGACCAAAATGAGAGTAATGACCAGAGAATGACCAAAATGAGAGTAATGACCAGAGAATGACCAAATGAGAGTAATGACCAGAGAATGACCAAAATGAGAGTGATGACCACAGAATGACCAAAATGAGAGTGATGACCAGAGAATGACCAAATGAGAGTAATGACCAGAGAATGACCAAAATGAGAGTAATGACCAGAGAATGACCAAAATGAGAGTATGACCAGAGAATGACCAAAATGAGAGTAATGACCAGAGAATGACCAAAATGAGAGTAATGACCAGAGAATGACCAAAATGAGAGTAATGACCAGAGAATGACCAAATGAGAGTGATGACCAGAGAATGACCAAAATGAGAGTGATGACCAAACAATGACCAAAATGAGAGTAATGACCATGGAACGACCAAAATCAGAGTAATGACCAGAGAACGACCAAAATGAGAGTAATGACCAGAGAATGACCAAAATGAGAGTAATGACCAGAGAATGACCAAAATGAGAGTAATGACCAGAGAATGACCAAAATGAGAGTAATGACCAGAGAACGACCAAAATGAGAGTGATGACCAGAGAATGACCAAAATGAGAATAATGACCAGAGAACGACCAAAATGAGAGTGATGACCAGAGAATGACCAAAAGGAGAATAATGACCAGAGAATGACCAAAATGAGAGTGATGACCAGAGAATGACCAAAATGAGAGTAATGACCAGAGAATGACCAAAATGAGAGTGATGACCAGAGAATGACCAAAATGAGAGTGATGACCAGAGAATGACCAAAATGAGAGTAATGACCAGAGAATGACCAAAATGAGAGTAATGACCAGAGAATGACCAAAATGAGAGTAATGACCAGAGAATTACCAAAATGAGAGTAATGACCAGAGAATGACCAAATGAGAGTAATGACCAGAGAATGACCAAAATGAGAGTAATGACCAGAGAATGACCAAAATGAGAGTAATGACCAGAGAATGACCAAAATGAGAGTAATGACCAGAGAATGACCAAAATGAGAGTGATGACCAGAGAATGACCAAAATGAGAATAATGACCAGAGAATGACCAAAATGAGAGTAATGACCAGAGAAAGACCAAAATGAGAGTAATGACAAGAGAATGACCAAAATGAGAGTAATGACCAGAGAATGACCAAATTGAGATTGATGACCAGAGAATGACCCAAATGAGAGTAATGACCAGAGAATGAACAAAATGGGAGTAATGACCAGAGAATGACCAAAATGAGAGTAATGACCAGAGAATGACCAAAATGAGAGTGATGACCAGAGAATGACCAAAATGAGAGTAATGACCAGAGAATGACCAAAATGAGAGTAATGACCAGAGAATGACCAAAATGAGAGTAATGACCAGAGAATGACCAAATGAGAGTAATGACCAGAGAATGACCAAAATGAGAGTATGACCAGAGAATGACCAAAATGAGAGTAATGACCAGAGAATGACCAAAATGAGAGTAATGACCAGAGAATGACCAAAATGAGAGTAATGACCAGAGAATGACCAAAATGAGAGTAATGACCAGAGAATGACCAAAATGAGAGTGATGACCAGAGAATGACCAAAATGAGAGTAATGACCAGAGAATGACCAAAATGAGAGTAATGACCAGAGAATGACCAAAATGAGAGTAATGACCAGAGAATGACCAAAATGAGAGTAATGACCAGAGAATGACCAAAATGAGAGTAATGACCAGAGAATGACCAAAATGAGAGTAATGACCAGAGAATGACCAAAATGAGATTGATGACCAGAGAATGGAGAAACTGAGAGTAATGACCAGAGAATGAATGAAATGAGAGTAATGACCAGAGAATGACCAAAATGAGAGTAATGACCAGAGAATGACCAAAATGAGAGTAATGACCAGAGAATGACCAAAATGAGAGTGATGACCAGAGAATGACCAAAATGAGAGTAATGACCAGAGAATGACCAAAATGAGAGTAATGACCAGAGAATGAACAAAATGAGAGTAATGACCAGAGAATGACCAAAATGAGAGTAATGACCAGAGGATGACCAAAATGAGAGTAATGACCAGAGGATGACCAAAATGAGAGTAATGACCAAAGAATGACCAAAATGAGAGTAATGACCAGAGAATGACCAAAATGAGAGTAATGACCAGAGAATGACCAAAATGAGAGTAATGACCAGAGAATGACCAAAATGAGAGTAATGACCAGAGAATGACCAAAATGAGAGTGATGACCAGAGAATGACCAAAATGAGAGTAATGACCAGAGAATGACCAAAATGAGAGTAATGACCAGAGAATGACCAAAATGAGAGTAATGACCAGAGAATGACCAAAATGAGAGTGATGACCAGAGAATGACCAAAATGAGAGTAATGACCAGAGAATGACAAAAATGAGAGTAATGACCAGAGAATGACCAAAATGAGAGTAATGACCAGAGAATGACCAAAATGAGAGTGATGACCAGAGAATGACCAAAATGAGAGTGATGACCAGAGAATGACCAAAATGAGAGTAATGACCAGAGAATGACCAAAATGAGAGTAATGACCAGAGAATGACCAAAATGAGAGTAATGACCAGAGAATGACCAAAATGAGAGTAATGACCAGAGAATGACCAAAATGAGTAATGACCAGAGAATGACCAAAATGAGAGTAATGACCAGAGAATGACAAAATGAGAGTGATGACCAGAGAATGACCAAAATGAGAGTAATGACCAGAGAATGACCAAAATGAGAGTGATGACCAGAGAATGACCAAATGAGAGTAATGACCAGAGAATGACCAAAATGAGAGTGATGACCAGAGAATGACCAAAATGAGAGTAATGACCAGAGAATGACCAAAATGAGAGTGATGACCAGAGAATGACCAAAATGAGAGTGATGACCAGAGAATGACCAAAATGAGAGTAATGACCAGAGAATGACCAAAATGAGAGTAATGACCAGAGAATGACCAAAATGAGAGTAATGACCAGAGAATGACCAAAATGAGAGTAATGACCAGAGAATGACCAAAATGAGAGTAATGACCAGAGAATGACCAAAATGAGAGTAATGACCAGAGAATGACCAAAATGAGAGTATGACCAGAGAATGACCAAATGAGAGTAATGACCAGAGAATGACCAAAATGAGAGTAATGACCAGAGAATGACCAAAATGAGAGTGATGACCAGAGAATGACCAAAATGAGAGTAATGACCAGAGAATGACCAAAATGAGAGTAATGACCAGAGAATGACCAAAATGAGAGTAATGACCAGAGAATGACCAAAATGAGAGTGATGACCAGAGAATGACCAAAATGAGAGTAATGACCAGAGAATGACCAAAATGAGAGTAATGACCAGAGAATGACCAAAATGAGAGTGATGACCAGAGAATGACCAAAATGAGAGTGATGACCAGAGAATGACCAAAATGAGAGTAATGACCAGAGAATGACCAAAATGAGAGTAATGACCAGAGAATGACCAAAATGAGAGTAATGACCAGAGAATGACCAAAATGAGAGTAATGACCAAGAATGACCAAATGAGAGTAATGACCAGAGAATGACCAAAATGAGAGTAATGACCAGAGAATGACCAAAATGAGAGTAATGACCAGAGAATGACCAAAATGAGAGTAATGACCAGAGAATGACCAAAATGAGAGTGATGACCAGAGAATGACCAAAATGAGAGTAATGACCATAGAGCAGACGACCAAAATGAGAGTAATGACCAGAGAATGACCAAAATGAGAGTGATGACCAGAGAATGACCAAAATGAGAGTAATGACCAGAGAATGACCAAAATGAGAGTAATGACCAGAGAATGACCAAAATGAGAGTAATGACCAGAGAATGACCAAAATGAGAGTGATGACCAGAGAATGACCAAAATGAGAGTGATGACCAGAGAATGACCAAAATGAGAGTAATGACCAGAGAATGACCAAAATGAGAGTAATGACCAGAGAACGACCAAAATGAGAGTAATGACCAGAGAATGACCAAAATGAGAGTAATGACCAGAGAATGACCAAAATGAGAGTAATGACCAGAGAATGACCAAAATGAGAGTAATGACCAGAGAATGACCAAAATGAGAGTAATGACCAGAGAATGACCAAAATGAGAGTAATGACCAGAGAATGACCAAATGAGAGTAATGACCAGAGAATGACCAAAATGAGAGTAATGACCAGAGAATGACCAAAATGAGAGTAATGACCAGAGAATGACCAAAATGAGAGTGATGACCAGAGAATGACCAAAATGAGAGTAATGACCAGAGAATGACCAAAATGAGAGTAATGACCAGAGAATGACCAAATGAGAGTAATGACCAGAGAATGACCAAAATGAGAGTGATGACCAGAGAATGACCAAAATGAGAGTATGACCAGAGAATGACCAAAATGAGAGTATGACCAAGATGACCAAAATGACCAAAATGAGAGTGATGACCAGAGAATGACCAAAATGAGAGTGATGACCAGAGAATGACCAAAATGAGAGTAATGACCAGAGAATGACCAAAATGAGAGTATGACCAGAGAATGACCAAAATGAGAGTAATGACCAGAGAATGACCAAAATGAGAGTAATGACCAAGAATGACCAAAATGAGAGTAATGACCAGAGAATGACCAAAATGAGAGTTATGACCAGAGAATGACCAAAATGAGAGTATGACCAGAGAATGACCAAAATGAGAGTAATGACCAGAGAATGACCAAAATGAGAGTGATGACCAGAGAATGACCAAAATGAGAGTAATGACCAGAGAATGACCAAAATGAGTAATGACCAGAGAATGACCAAATGAGAGTGATGACCAGAGAATGACCAAAATGAGAGTAATGACCAGAGAATGACCAAAATGAGAGTAATGACCAGAGAATGACCAAAATGAGAGTAATGACCAGAGAATGACCAAAATGAGAGTGATGACCAGAGAATGACCAAAATGAGAGTGATGACCAGAGAATGACCAAAATGAGAGTAATGACCAGAGAATGACCAAAATGAGAGTAATGACCAGAGAATGACCAAAATGAGAGTGATGACCAGAGAATGACCAAAATGAGAGTACTGACCAGAGAATGACCAAAATGAGAGTAATGACCAGAGAATGACCAAAATGAGAGTAATGACCAGAGAATGACCAAAATGAGAGTGATGACCAGAGAATGACCAAAATGAGAGTAATGACCAGAGAATGACCAAAATGAGAGTGATGACCAGAGAATGACCAAAAGGAGAATAATGACCAGAGAATGACCAAAATGAGAGTGATGACCAGAGAACGATCAAAATGAGAGTAATGACCAGAGAGCGACCAAAATGAGAGTGATGACCAGAGAATGACCAAAATGAGAGTAATGACCAGGGAACGACCAAAATGAGAGTAATGACCAGAGAACGACCAAAATGAGAGTAATGACCAGAGAATGACCAAAATGAGAGTAATGACCAGAGAATGACCAAAATGAGAGTAATGACCAGAGAATGACCAAAATGAGAGTAATGACCAGAGAATGACCAAAATGAGAGTAATGACCAGAGAATGACCAAAATGAGAGTAATGACCAGAGAATGACCAAAATGAGAGTGATGACCAGAGAATGACCAAAATGAGAGTAATGACCAAGAATGACCAAAATGAGAGTATGACCAGAGAATGACCAAAATGAGAGTAATGACCAGAGAATGACCAAAATGAGAGTAATGACCAGAGAATGACCAAAATGAGAGTATGACCAGAGAATGACCAAAATGAGAGTAATGACCAGAGAATGACCAAAATGAGAGTAATGACCAGAGAATGAAAAAATGAGAGTAATGACCAGAGAATGACCAAAATGAGAGTATGACCAGAGAATGACCAAATGAGAGTAATGACCAGAGAATGACCAAAATGAGAGTAATGACCAGAGAATGACCAAAATGAGAGTGATGACCAGAGAATGACCAAAATGAGAGTAATGACCAGAGAATGACCAAAATGAGAGTAATGACCAGAGAATGACCAAAATGAGAGTAATGACCAGAGAATGACCAAAATGAGAGTAATGACCAGAGAATGACCAAAATGAGAGTAATGACCAGAGAATGACCAAAATGAGAGTAATGACCAGAGAATGACCAAAATGAGAGTGATGACCAGAGAATGACCAAAATGAGAGTAATGACCAGAGAATGACCAAAATGAGAGTAATGACCAGAGAATGACCAAAATGAGAGTAATGACCAGAGAATGACCAAAATGAGAGTAATGACCAGAGAATGACCAAAATGAGAGTAATGACCAGAGAATGACCAAAATGAGAGTAATGACCAGAGAATGACCAAATGATGAGAGTAATGACCAGAGAATGACCAAAATGAGAGTAATGACCAGAGAATGACCAAAATGAGAGTGATGACCAGAGAATGACCAAAATGAGAGTGATGACCAGAGAATGACCAAAATGAGAGTAATGACCAGAGAATGACCAAAATGAGAGTAATGACCAGAGAATGACCAAATGAGAGTAATGACCAGAGAATGACCAAAATGAGAGTAATGACCAGAGAATGACCAAAATGAGAGTGATGACCAGAGAATGACCAAAATGAGAGTATGACCAGAGAATGACCAAAATGAGAGTAATGACCAGAGAATGACCAAAATGAGAGTAATGACCAGAGAATGACCAAAATGAGAGTATGACCAGAGAATGACCAAAATGAGAGTAATGACCAGAGAATGACCAATGAGAGTGATGACCAGAGAATGACCAAAATGAGAGTAATGACCAGAGAATGACCAAAATGAGAGTAATGACCAGAGAACGACCAAAATGAGAGTGATGACCAGAGAACGACCAAAATGAGAGTGATGACCAGAGAATGACCAAAAGGAGAATAATGACCAGAGAATGACCAAAATGAGAGTAATGACCAGAGAATGACCAAAATGAGAGTAATGACCAGAGAATGACCAAAATGAGAGTAATGACCAGAGAATGACCAAAATGAGAGTAATGACCAGAGAATGACCAAAATGAGAGTGATGACCAGAGAATGACCAAAATGAGAGTGATGACCAGACAATGACCAAAATGAGAGTAATGACCAGAGAACGACCAAAATGAGAGTAATGACCAGAGAACGACCAAAATGAGAGTAATGACCAGAGAATGACCAAAATGAGAGTAATGACCAAAGAATGACCAAAATGAGAGTAATGACCAGAGAACGACCAAAATGAGAGTAATGACCAGAGAACGACCAAAATGAGAGTAATGACCAGAGAATGACCAAAATGAGAGTAATGACCAGAGAATGACCAAAATGAGAGTAATGACCAGAGAATGACCAAAATTAGAGTATGACCAAAGAATGACCAGAGTGTCTCTACGAAAATTAAGGAAATCAGTTCAATGGAATTTTCAGGAGAGTTTTATTGAATTCTTGCCAACAACAGATCAATAAATCATTAGACATATTAATTAGACCTTGTTAATTTGCGCAGTCTTTGTAATCTCATTTAATACTGTTTCTTGTTTCCAGTTCTTTGTGTGACCATACTGGAGCTATTTTTTTTGTTCAAATAAACTGGGAGAGTGTTACGTCACGCGGAGAGTTGACATCAGAAACAGCATCCAGCCGTAGAAAGTCCATCCTAAGTTACTCTCATCTAAGCCATACAAGCATGAAAGAGTAAACGCTAAAATGATGATGATGATGAAGAGGATGGTGATGACGATGTTGATGATGATGATGATAAACTTAGGTGTGATTTGAACTCAGTGCAAAAAATGTTAATCGAAGGGAGATAACACCACCGCACACCACCACTGCTCACCCACTCCCACCATCCATCATAACGATACACAAATTCAGTTTCTAATAAGGTCATACTTAATCATTTAAAATCATTTTAGCTTCCTTTCTTCATCAGGTTGCACCATAAACCACAATTTCCAGCTTCTTTTTTAAATGTCATCATTTCTGCTATGTTTCACAACAGGAGACATGGGCCGTGGCTGCAGAGGACATGCGTAGGCTTGAAAGAAATGAAGCTAGTACGATCCTCTGGATGTGTAATGTCAGTGTGCATGTATGGCAGAGTGTGAGTGCTCTGAGAGAAATCTTGGATATAAAAAAAACATCAGATGTGGTGTACGAGAGAGACAACTGCACTGGTATCGTCATGTGCTGTGTAAGGCAGAGGAGAGCTGCGTGGGAAGAGGTAGACCCAGTTAGACATAGGATGAGGTGATGAAACATGACCATCGAATGTTGGGCCTCACAGAGTCAATGACAAAAGACCGAGACCTCTGGAGATATGCTATGACTGAGAAGTGAGATCACAGGTGTCGCCTACGCCAGTGTAGCATAACCAGCCCCTCTGTACCTTGGATCATAGGGCAACATGCCATGCTTCAGGAGACATATTGAGTCACATACATCAACATCAAAGTCAAATCAAACCACAATCAAATGGAAATTGTAGTTGTGGCTGGTGCCAGTGCCACCGGACTGGCTCCCTTGCTGGTGGCATGCAATAAGCACCATTCATGCATGGGTCATTGCCAGTGTCACCTCTGTTTACATAATATCAAAGTCTCTTTCTTTTGTTATCTTATCCTTTTTATCAACATATATATTTATATATCCAAGAGTTAAGGAGCAGAGTAGATAAGATTTGGGCTGCATACATTTCTTAGCAAGCGGAACCTCAGAAGTGGTAAATATCCAAGCAAAGTGTATACCACCGGCTGCTCTTCTGGCCAAGGATATCTTGATTAAATGAAAGTCTACATTGTTGCTAGGAGGCCCGTGTTAATGCACAGAAAATTCAATTAGAATACCTGATCGAATGAAACGTAGCCTGGATCTTATCAACTCCATTCTGTAACTCTTGTATTTTTATTTGCATTCCTGGCAACCCTGGCTGCCTACCATGAAATATAATGTTTTTTAGTTTATCGTACTTTGTTCTTGAAGGTTGTTTTTTTTTTTTATGGATTACTTGAAATGTACCTTCTCCCTACACCTCGATCCTTGGATCTTACATTTATATAGAGATATTGGATCATCCCATAAATAATACGTTTTTTTCAATTGCATGAACTGAAAGTCGGCGGGGGACAGGATAAACTACCTGCATCAACTTGCTATAAAAGCAGGAAGTAATTTTAACTTGTGCTTATTCTTAGTGCAAGTTTTGAAGAGTGCAGTTCGATTTTAACAATTATTTTGGTGGCATGTAAGAGAACCATCCGAACGTGGCCGTTGACAGTGCCGCCCCGACTGGCCTCTGTGCTGGTGGCACATAAAAAGCACCAACCGATCGTGGCCATTGCCAGCTTCATCTGGCACCTGTGCTGGTGGCACGTAAAAAGCACCCACTACACTCACGGAGTGGTTGGCGTTAGGAAGGGCATCCAGCTGTAGAAACACGGCTAGATCAGACTGGAGCCTGGTGCAGCCTCCTGGCTTCCCAGACCCCAGTCGAACTGTCCAACCCATGCTAGCACGGAAAATGGACGTTAAACAATAATGATGATGATGATGATGATATAAAGGAATCACAATTAATTAATTGGACAATTCTTTTCTTTTCTTGTTTTTTTTCTGATTTTCCATGAATTTGGTTTAAAGTCAAATCCAAAGAATTAGACCATACAGGTTTTCACAACCAATAAATAAGACCCTAATATTGTTTTCACAATATCACAGTACCGACCAGACCACAAGATGCTGTTATACTTCTTGATTGCACCATTCTTTTCCAACTTGACCCAAATTGCTTAACTAAATTATGTTCCCATCAATGTGGAAGGGCCATTCCAGCAGCCTTTTCTGATCTTTTACGCTTTTAGAGTCACAAAAACCAAACAAGACCACAAAAGACAAACAAAAAAAATTAGTGAGATATGTTTATTATAAGGCAGTTAATTAGCATGAGGAATATAACTTCCTTAAATATTCACAAAAGTATACATACATATATGCATACACACATACATGCACACACATATATATATAAATACATACATATATGCATACATACATAAACACAGACAAATACATATATATAAATACAAACATGTACATACATACATACATGTATATATGTATATATATATATACACACACACATGCATACACAAACATATATATATATATATATATATGTATGTGTGTGTGTGTGTGTGTGCGTGCATATATATATATATATTATGTAATAACCAACAAGTAGGTACACAATCAACAGGTTCCGTCTTGCACTATGACATCATCAATGGCCATATCACTTCTGTAAAGATCCCCAGTTATGCTTTCAAATTCCACCTGCAAAGAAATATTAATTGAAATATAGAGAGAGATATGTAGAAGTGTATATATATTTGTGTGTGTGTGTGTGTGTGTGTGTACAACAAGAAATAATATTTGTCCCTTCTAGTAAAAACAAAAGGGTTTATAGGACTTGCAAAAGAAGTGCTCAAATATTAATGAGGCGAAGATAAAGAAACATTGGTTACAGAACAAACATTAAATTTGGGTCAACGAATTTACATACAACACCACCCCTCAAGCATTTAATCACATATAAAAAAAAACACCATGGTTCACAAATACATACCTACATACATACATACATACATACATAGACACACACACACACACATACATACATACATACATACACACACACACACACACACACACATATATATATATATATATATGAATAAATAAATGGAGTTTAACGCAGGTATAAATCAAATATTTTTACTTTCGACACATGTTTCGAAAATTCCACTGATACTATTCAAAAGAATAAATGATATAAACAATGCAATCTTCTCTTCGGGAAAGTGAAAAAAACGAAACTCGTCAATAAGATATTTTAGCAAAAAAAAATGGATTTGTATAGCGATAGACAGAACGCTATTAATATTGTTTGAAAAAACGTTATATGATATAACGTCATAAGTAGCTAACAGAAAGAGTAGGGATATTAATAGTGAATGTATATAATGTACATATATATATATATATAAGTTCAGCAAAAATTTAGATTCAGATGAATATGGTACTTAAGTCAAAGGCACCAGAATTTGGTATGGTATCATCCATATAAATCAAATGGGGTGATTATAATCAAAATAAGCAACAACTACACTACTTATTGTTGCTTATTTTGATTATATATATAAAAGGTTAGTAGAGTTAGAGGTTGGAATAACTGTCTAAGGGATAACAGTATCTGTTATACTACTGGTATAGTTACCTATGCTAACCCTGGACATACATATGCAAGCATATTATGCTCATAGATTACAGGTAATGGTAAAGATAAACATGAGTTTATCGGGGATTAAATTTGTTTAATTTAAATTTATATATATATGTGTGGGTGTGTGTGTGTATTCGATTAGAGGTTGTGTCAACCTCATGAAGGGATGGTTTCATCCAAGGAAATACTGGTTCAATGCCTAGTATTTTAGGGGAATTAACTTCCTTAAAATAATAGGTATATATATATATATATATAAACATAGTTTATATTCATATAAAAGAAGAGAAAGAAAATGGGAACTGGGAACGTAATAATTGCTTATTATTAGCAGCAAATTAATCACCATCCCTTACAGCTGTTTCATTTAATACTCAGCAAATATTGAATTTATATGAACTGAGTATAATATCTTCAGGGAGAAAAAAAATATACCCTTGGATGTTTTAGATGTGTTTATGGATTCATTATAGCAGACTCCTATGGGGAATCCATAAACACATCTAAAACATCCAAGGGTATATTTTTTTTCTCCCTGAAGATATTATACTCAGTTCATATAAATTCAATATTTGCTGAGTATTAAATGAAACAGCTGTAAGGGATGGTGATTAATTTGCTGCTAATAATAAGCAATTATTACGTTCCCAGTTCCCATTTTCTTTCTCTTCTTTTATATGAATATATATATACATATATATACATAAATATATATTTACATATATATATATATATATATATATATATATATATTATATATATATATATATATATATATAAGAAACACCATCTGATCATGGCCGTTCGTCAGCCTCGTCTGGCACCTGTGTCGGTGGCACATAAAAACACCATCCGAGCGTGGCCGTTCGCCAGCCTCGTCTGGCACCTGTGTCGGTGGCACATAAAAACACCATCTGAGCGTGGCCGTTCGCCAGCCTCGTCTGGCACCTGTGTCGGTGGCACATAAAATCACCCACTACACTCTCGGAGTGGTTGGCGTTAGGAAGAGCATCCAGCTGTAAAAACACTGCCAGATCTGACTGGCCTGGTGCAGCCTTCGGGCTCCCCAGACCCCAGTTGAACCGTCCAACCCATGCTAGCATGGAAAGCGGACGTTAAATGATGATGATGATGATGATGATGATGATGATGATGATGATGATACATACATGCACACACAGAGAGACACATGTATGAGTACTGTCATTAGTGCATTTCACTAAAAACTCTTCAAAGCAGGGCCCCAGCATGGCCACAGTCTAATGACAGTAACAAGTTACGGATAAAAGATAAATGACAAAAGATATATATACACATATTATAGAGAGAGGGGCAGTGGGGAAGAGAGAGGGGAGAGGTTAATCGCTGAACGTAAGGAAAATAAGTAAATCTAAAGTCAGTGTAGCTATGTTAACGAGCTTGGATAAGGTTCGTCAAATTAGTTTGCCTCATCAGTGGTGACGTGAAGACAGAAGGATAGTTTTCACTGAGGTTTTACTCATGAGTATTAGAATCCAACTGAGCCATGCAACTCAACAAACTTACCAATGTATCTCAGGAAAATGGTTGGGTAATCTTAAAAACTGGACTGACCACCTCAACAGGACTCAACACATCTCAAATGAATTGTGTTGAGTGAAAAGCTTTGCAATAATTCAGTGACCCTTATTTGCTTTAGTTAAAAGCATCGCCTGACAATCCATACAAGTCTACTTAAAATGCTTCTCTGAGGCAAAATATCAGAGACAGTGCAGTTCCACATACATCCTAAATATCACACATAACTGTATTTTAATTTAAAGCTGTTTCAGGTACATATATTCATTATATACCACACTATATACTTCTCTTTTACTCTTTTACTCTTTTACTTGTTTCAGTCATTTGACTGTGGCCATGCTGGAGCATCACCTTTAATCGAGCATATCGACCCCGGGACTTATTCTTTGTAAGCCCAGTACTTATTCTATCCATCTGTTTTGCCGAACCGCTAAATGATGGGGACATAAACACACCAGCATCGGTTGTCAAGCAATGCTAGGGGGACAAACACAGATACACAAACACACACACGCATATATATATATATATACATATACACGACGGGCTTCTTTCAGTTTCCGTCTACCAAATCCACTCACAAGGCATTGGTCGGCCCGGGGCTATAGCAGAAGACACTTGCCCAAGGTGCCACGCAGCGGGACTGAACCCAGAACCATGTGGTTGGTAAACAAGCTACTTACCACACAGCCACTCCTGCGCCTATATAACATAAGAGAGTGATCCATATAAAAGTTGAGTATAATTAGAACAATCAAGTCATCTAATGATATACTGAGAAATCTCCATAAACCTCCATGGACATCTTAATCACTTCCAGTCAGGTCTTCCTTCTCTGTTGGTGAATAATCAGGTACCAACCAACTAGATGGCTTTCTTTGAACTTAAGGTATTTTTGTCTGTAGCAGCAGCAGCAGCAACGGTAGCAGCAGCATCCAAGACATGAGAGAAGTATTCCGTTAGAGATCACAGAGGATTTAATATTTCTTATGGTTAATATTTCATTACTGAGTCAGGCAGCATTTCGTCTGTTTTGACCGGCTGAGTTCAAATTCCACCAAGGGAGAATTTACCTTTCATTCTTTCAAAGTCGATAAAATAAATACCAGTTTATACTCGGCTTATCCCTTTCCCGAAATTGCTGGCCTTGTGCCGAAATTCGAAACCAATTGTACAACAGCTGATCCTGATTGTATCAAAGTGAGGTAAACATCCAACAGTGTTTCAAAGGCCAAAGTTAGTCAAAGGGGGATAACTCAAACAGGACTTGACTCCCTGAAGTTTTATTTCGATTGGAATTGAAAAAAGGAGTTACATTACTGTCCCAAATCCTAGGATTCGCAGTTACCCAATTTCTATGGCCTGTAACAAACACCATCCGATCGTGGCCGTCCGCCAGCCTCATCTGGCACCTGTGTCGGTGGCACATAAAAACACCATCCGAGCGTGGCCGTCTGCCAGCCTCGTCTGGCACCTGTGTCGGTGGCACATAAAACCATCCGAGCGTGGCCGTCTGCCAGCCTCGTCTGGCACCTGTGTCGGTGGCACATAAAAACACCATTCGAGCGTGGCCGTTCGCCAGCCTCGTCTGGCACCTGTGTCGGTGGCACATAAAATCACCCACTACACTCTCGGAGTGGTTGGCGTTAGGAAGGGCATCCAGCTGTAGAAACACTGCCAGATCTGACTGGCCTGGTGCAGCCTTCGGGCTCCCCAGACCCCAGTTGAACCGTCCAACCCATGCTAGCATGGAAAACGGACGCTAAATGATGATGATGATGATGATGATGATGTAAGTGACCAAGATCACAATCTCCCTTCGAATGGGATGCCAGTCCATCACAGGGCTGTTACTCATTTACAGGGGCAACATGGACTGGGGCAACATGGACTGGGGCAACATGAAGTGAAGTGTTTTGCTCAAGAACATAATGCTCTACCAATCCAGGAATTGAAACATTTTTTCACGCTCAGAGTTGCTGAAGCATGGAATAAACTGCCTGCGTCAGTTGTTGACTGCCATGACACTGCATCCTTTAAGGCCCTCATGCTTTCCGAAATCTGCCGAAACTACACCTGATTATATATACACTTTAGATGAGTTGTAGTGCACCTGAGCACTGTACACAATTATTATTATATTATTATTATTATTATATTATTATTATTATTATTATTATTATTATTATAATCTAGGGATTGCGAGTGCAACGCCCTAACCACTAGTCCACATGTCATCACTTAATTGAAGCTAAAAATCAATAAATGTGCAAGGGAAATATCGATCTGGTATCAATAGCGACAGACAAGGAGACGACACTTACCTGTGTATTCTCTGTGGCAGTAAAAGCAGTTTTACTCTGCAGCCACACGTTGCCTTTGTTTCCACTTATGTCAACAATATTTACAGTTTTCTGACCATCAGTAACTATATTTACTTTTAGAGTCCCCATATCTTTTCCATACATGTGATACCAAAACTGAAGACAGTGTTTTCCAGGCGTCACTTTCGGTGTACGGATTTTTGCAACAGCATGGGCATTTGATGAAGCTTCCGTATAAAGGTAATAACCTGAAAATAAAGAACATTGATAGGGCAGGGGGTGAATTAAAAATAGACAGAAATTGCAGGGCAATCTTAACATCATTATTGTCCTTTCTGTTGGGCCCTAGGGACTAAAGTGTTTTAAATGATAGCATACATAAATTAGCATTAAGTCCTTAAATCTGTGGGGACCAGGGTATTGACCAGAAGACACGATGGTGGATGAAATGGAAATAAGGTATTGATTCCTATGCCATAACATTGTGGATCCAATGGCATGCGTCTTAGAGTCAGGTGTAAAAATTAGTGAAACAAGAGAAGTTATGTTAAAATAAGAACCAATGTTAAGATAGAATCACAACAAAAAAAGACAACAAAAAACATGAGGAATCTTAAATATCTTTCATCATAAAATTACACATGAAGTAGTGAGGATTGAACTCAAGGTTATAGGGTCAGTAGTGAGTCTACTTATATCTCACAACAACTGTTGTGCTTCAATGTTTATCTGGCAGAAACGTTAGCGTGCCGGATGAAATGCTTAGTGGTATTTCGTCTGTCTTTACGCTCTGAGTTCAAATTCCGCCGAGGTCGACTTTGCCTTTTATTCTTTCGGGGTCGATTAAATAAGTACCAGTGGCACGTAAAAAGCACCCACTACACTCTTCGAGTGGTTGGCGTTAGGAAGGGCATCCAGCTGTAGAAACACTGCCAGATCAAGACTGGAGCCTGGTACAGCCTCTGGCTCACCAGTCCGCAATCAAACCATCCAACCCATGCCAGCATGGAAAACGGACGTTAAACGATGATGATGATGATGACAACCCTAAGGTGGCATGCTGAGCGAAATGTTTGGAGGCATTTCGTCCGTCTTTACATTCTGGGTTCAAATTCCGTCGAGGTCGACATAGGTGGGGAGTCCATAAAATAAGTAGCAGTTGCATACTGGGGTCAATATAAGCGACTTAACCCCTTCCACAAAATTTCGGGCCTTGTACCTATAACAGAAAAGCTTAGTTATGAAGTTCTATGACGTCTGTAGGAGTTACTTCCCTTCCCTCATAGTTTCTATTTATTCAAGATATTGTCTTTCATTATCCTTTAATGGCCGTGTTCCTTGCTGGCGTGACTTGGATGGTTTCACAGGATCCGCTGGGTCTTTGGACTGCACAGTGCTTCAGAATCTGCTTTGGTATGGTTTCAAACTTTGGTATGTTTTTGAAACCATACCAAAGCAGATTCTGACCCGGGGACACCTCTCTAACCCGGGGACACCTCTCTAACCCGGGGACACCTTTTCAAACTCCACCTGTCTAACACCCGTGGACATATTTACAAAGTCAGAAAACAGCACAGCTCCTTCCATGACTTTCAGAAGCATTTGTTCACACTAAAAGTTGCTGAAGTATGGAACAAACTGCTGGCACCAGTTGTTAATTGTCGGAGCACTGCATCCTTCAAAATTTCCATGCTTCCTGAGATTCGCCAACACTACACCTGATTTTTCTCCCCTCCATACACACACAAGCATGTATCTGACTCATACACTGATCACTTCCCAGTACATTACTGCATATGCTTTATACACTCTTGTGACAAGTTGTGGTGCACCTGAACACTGTATACAATTAATTTCATTATTATTATTATTATTATTATTATTATTATTATTATTTTATACCCTTCTTAACACCAACCACTTAACGGATCATGCTGGTTGCTTTCTATGTGGCATCAGCGTTAAGGCAGTTGCCACGTAGCTTGGAAGATTGGAATCCGTTTCAACTGAGAGAGGGGCAGCTTTATGTTAAGGGATGACTGTTTAAAATATGCTAGAAAGGGTCAGAATAGATTTGTTGTCATAGACGATCTCCATGGTTACTCATATTTTAAAGAGGGATGGCAATGTTGGGGGTGGAGGCAAAAAGAGATAAAAATAAAGATGAAGAGAAATAAAATGGCAAAAACCAGGAACCAAACGCACTCTTACCATTTTACAGGACTTTCACATACAGTGAGTTTGTTATTTTTTACTCATCTCAGTCACTGGAGTGTGGCCATACTGTAGCAGCAGCTCAAAAGGTTTCTACTCCATTAGTTTGACTCATATTTATATTGTCAAGCTAAGAAGGAAAACATGTAAAGTCAACCTGGGTGGGATTTCAACTCAGAATGTATAGGGACATAAATACCACAAGGTATTTTTCTGATACTTTACTGATTCTGCCAGTTAGAAATAACAAAGAAAACCTATAAATGGGAGAAATACTAAAGAGGTAAATGCTTGAGTCTGAGTCCTGGCTGAGACTCCATCACCTGTTTTACTATGTCATTTAGATCGACCCCCAGTACACGAACTGGTACTTAATTTATCAACCCCAAAAGGATGAAAGAGAACATCGGCCTCAGCGGAATTTGAACTCACATAGCGACAGGCAAAATACCTATTCCTTTACTACCCACAAGGGGCTAAACATAGAGGGGACGAAAAAGGACAGACAAATGGATTAAGTCAATTACATCAACCCCAGTGCACCACTGGTACTTATTTAATCAACCCTGAAAGGATGAAAGGCAAAGTCAACCTCGGCAGAATTTAAACTCAGAACATAGCGGCTAGCATTTTACCCGGTGTGCTAACATTTCTGCCAGCTCCCCACCCTTCAATATAGAAAATAAAAAGTATAGCTTACCATCAACAGCACCAATTGTATGATCCATCAATGGCCCTGTGCGTAAACTTAGAGTGTCGGCATTTTGACGGAGCCATGTGTTATTCTTTATTGAAGGATCCATGGAGACATTTTGCCAGCCACAGAATCCTCCGTCAAACGTACAGTTGGGACTCACTATGTGGGCTAGAAAATACACAAGAATATTCTTGATTATACTAATTAGAATGATGACAACGATGATGACAATTATGGTGATGATGGTGATGGTGGTGGTAGTGGTGGTGGAGGTGGAAATGAGGATGATGGTGATGATGGTGATGAGGATGATGGTGATGGTGGTGATGGTGATGGTGATGGTGGTGATGGTGATGATGGTGATGATGGTGATGAGGATGATAGTGATGATGGTGGTGGTGGTGGTGGTGGTGATGATGGTGATGAGGATGATGGTGATGATGATGGTGGTGGTGGTGGTGGTGGTGGTGGTGATGATGATGGTGATGAGGATGATGGTGATGGTGGTGATGGTGATGATGGTGATGAGGATGATGGTGATGATGGTGATGATGGTGGTGGTGGTGGTGGTGGTGGTGGTGACGATGATGATGATGATGGGTTCTTAGCTACAGAGGGATAAACCACTGCCAGTTATTACAAAGAAAACATTGCATGTTATTACAAATGATACAAAGTAAGTTATTACAAAAACAAAATATTGTAGGTTATCACGAAGAAAGTGCTACAGGTGGTAAGAAATAAAACCCTGCAGATTTTTCCTAATTAAAACACTGAATCATTACAAAGGAAAATGCTGTAGGTTATCTTTATATATAAAAGTCAAGTTGTGTGAGTGTCTGTCCCCTTCGATTTAGATTCCTAACTACTCCCACATTTTGCGGTGCAGTTTAACCAAAAGCAGGTATCTTATAGTCATGATTCATATCGAGCCCTTCTGGGTATTAGCGCGTGTCTACAACGATTCTACAATTTAAAAAAAAATTACCATCATTTTTTTCCATTTTTAATGCATTTTTTTTGTTATTTTTTGGCTATAACTCTCTAAAAATGCTTATATAGTTATTTCCCTTACAAACCCGAGCAACGCCGGGCAATACTGCTAGTCTTTATATATAAAAGTCAAGTTGTGTGAGTGTCTGTCCCCTTCAATTTAGATTCCTAACTACTCCCACATTTTGCGGTGCAGTTTAACCAAAAGCAGGTATCTTATAGTCGTGATTCATATCGAGCCCTTCTGGGTATTAGCACGTGTCTACAACGATTCTACGATTTAAAAAAAATTACCATCATTTTTTTCCATTTTTAATGCATTTTTTTGCTATGTTTTGGCTATAACTCTCTAAAAATGCTTTATAGTTATTTCCCTTACAAACCCGAGCAACGCCGGGCGATACTGCTAGTTCCATATAATACACAACAGATTATTATCAAGAAAGCATCACAGGTTTACAACACATAAAACACTGCAAGTTATTACAAAGAAAACCCTGTTGGTTATTATGAATAAAACACATGGCATATAATTGAAGGTTTTTACCATCTTGGATATGGACGTATTCCCGTTCTGGACATTTATAGAGTCTTTGAAGCTGGATGATGTCCAACTGACTCATGCCACTACGTTGACCAATAACTGCATTCTTTTTCAGAGGAATAATTGTTGGAATGGCTCGGTCGATTGCGAAAGCGTAAGGCCCGTAATGCATGATGGAATGGTAGTCGTATGGCAGGTTCTGAGTGTCAATTAAGGGTGGATACATTTTCAAGAAATTTTTTTCATGACCTGAAAGAAAAAAAATAAACTAAAATCTAAACATAGGGAGTAGAGATTGGAGTCTGCAGCAGGCAGTTTGTTTTATTAATATATTGTTCACTTCAATTGACTCTGAGAAGCAGCAGATGAATATCACCTGTGAGTGACTGACATCCTCTCCATGGGGAAAGTCATCTCTCATTTATTGCATTCAACTAAATGTAAACCTAACTACTTCCGTAAGCATATATATGTGTGTGTGTGTATGTGTGTGTGTGTTTGTGTATATATGTAGTTGTGATACCTGTGACAGTAGCACATACAAAGCACCATCCGAACATGGCCGATGCCAGCACCACCTTGACTGGCTTCCATGCTGGTGGCACCTAAAAAGCACCAACTGATTGTGGTCGTGGTCAGCGCCACCTTGACTGGCCCCTGTGCCGGTGGCATGTAAAAAGCACCCACTACACCTTTCGGAGTGGTTGGCGTTAGGAAGGGCATCCAGCTGTAGAAACACTGCCAGATCAGACTGGAGCCTGGTGCAGCCTCCTGGCTTCCCAGACCCCAGTCGTGCCATCCAACTCATGCCAGCATGGAAAACGGACGTTAAATGATGATGATGACACTTACACACATATACAATAGGTTTCTTTCAGCTTCCATTAACCAAAATTTACTCACAAGGCTTTGTAGAACCTAAGGCTTATAGCAGAAGACACTTGGCCAAGGAGCTCCACAGTGGGACAGAACCTTCTCACCTGCACAACCACACCTTCCAGGGTCAGAAAACAATACCAAACATCCTTTTACTAAACTGTTCTGTAATCATGCTGTCTGGTGAAAGTGTATCCATCAATTCATAATGATGTAGGAATCTCAATTCAGGGATTTTATAATTGTAGATAAGCAGGTGATAAGAGACAAGCATCTCACCTTTCTGGACATTCGTCATGTTTAATTTGATGTACGAGTCTCTATCCGGCCGACTCTGTTCATGGTAGAATCCCAAATTGTGCAATGTTTCATGTACAACTGTGCCCATGTCTCGACAACCAAATCCAAGAGATACGCCTTGGCTTTTGTCTTTGAATCCAACAGGACTATGGCATCTGCGTTGAAAGGGAACAAAAAAATACAATCAAAATACAAAACAAAATTAAATCTTCATAAAATTTGGCGGATTTTAGGTTAGGTTTTGGCAACATATGGCTCAAGTTTGGATATGAGCTTGTTGGACATCCCAGGTCCATATTACCCTGGTTACATAACATCATCATCATTATCATTATGAGCCTCCCATTGTTTTCTCTCCTCCTCTCCCTCCTCATCATCCACATCATCATCATTGCCATCCTCTTCATCATCGATGACATCAACTTGCCATTTGGGCTCAGGAAGGACAGATTGCACAGGGTAGGCAAGCGAAGTCGAAATCGAACCTCATCCGACGACAGGCACCCATGCCAACCCCCTTCTCTGCTTGCGAAGACCTGTTGGGGCAAATGAAAGGTTGACTTTGCCTTTCATCCTTTCGGGGTCGATTAAATAAGTACCAGTTACGCACTGGGGTCGATGTAATCGACTTAATCCGTTTGTCTGTCCTAGTTTGTTCTCTCTATGTTTAGCCCCTTGTGGGTAGTAAAGAAATAGGTTTGATAGGACCAGATAAGCTAGGGAACTGCACCAGGCTTCACTGTTTGCTTTAGCATGGTATTTATGGCCAGATGCCCTTCCTAACACACACACACACACACACATTTGTACTGTATGTAAATGAATTATTACAAGCAAACATGTGGTTGTCTTTGTATCTCATCACAATGCTTGAATAGTACAAGCTGCCTCATATCTCACAGAATCCCCTCCATCTCACACCCTTCTCTTTCCAATCAATAAACACTTACTGCTTTATACCCCTCTCCTTCCTTCCTTCCTTCCTTATTCTTCACTCTCTTACCATTCTGTTCTGCCGGTCATTACTTCCTCTCCCCCAAATCACTCATTATCGAAACCTGTCACAATCTTACCACCAATCATTCTTTTCTGCCTGACCTCCACCCCTCCCCTCAGCAATTCCTGAAACCCTGCCATTACTATCTCCTTACTCTTAATCTCTTTCTTCTTCACTCCAAGCACCATCTCACCCATTTCTCACCCCTTCCACCTGTCCTCTGATCACTTTGCCCACTCCTCTCTCTCTCTCCCTCCCCCTCTGAAACCCTGGCTCATCACCAGATTCCTCTTCTGCCACACATTCTCTATTACTGGTTTGGACGCGTGATGCATATGAATGAGGACAGTTGTATAAAGAAGTGCTGATCATTGAACGTGGAAGGTACCTGCGGAAGAGGGAGACCCAAGAAGACATGGGATGGAGCGGTGAGGACCAATCTCAGAATCAACACGGAGACCTACATCAAGTGCCTGGAGGAGGTAGTGCTGCCTTTGGGCAATGGGCTGACAGCTGGAAGACCCTTTGTCTGGCAACAGGACTTTGCACTGTGCCACACAAACAAACGAAATACCACTAAGCATCTCACCCAGCATGCTAACATTTCTGCCAGCTCGCCACCTTTTTAAAAATATTCTTTTCTACTCTTGACACAAGGCCCAAAATTTTTGGGGAGGGTGCCAAAAGATTAGATCAATCCCAGTACACAACCGGTACTTAATTTGTCGACCCTGAAAGGATGAAAGGCAAAGTCAACCTCGGCAGAATTTGAACTCAGAATGTAGAGCCAAAGACTATATAATGCCAGAAAAAAAAAACAGAACCCAAATAAAGCACAGTCTGATGAAGACAAGCAAGCCAAGTTTTTGAAGTCACTGTTGACCTCTTCCTTGGAAAAGTTTAACATACGCATACACACACATGTGTGCATATGTCATCATCATCATCATCGTTTAACGTCCGTTCTCCATGCTAGCATGGGTTGGACGGTTCAATCGGGGATCTGGGAAGCCAGAAGGCTGCACCAGGCTCCAGTCTTATCTGGCAATGTTTCTACAGCTGGATGCTCTTCCTGACGCCAACCACTCCATGAGTGTAGTGGGTGCTTTTTACGTGCCACCTGCACAGGTGCCAGGCGAGGCTGGCAACGGCCACGGTCGGATTGGTGTATTTTATGTGCCACCGGCACGGAAGCCAGTCGAGGCGGAGCTGGCATCGGCCACGAGTCGGATGTGTGTGTGCATATGTGTGTGTGCATGTGTGTGTGTGTGTAAACCAAAGAATGGCACAAGAAGAGGAGTGATGTAATCACTTTTCTTGGCTAACAGCTGTTTCTGTAACAAGAAGTTGAATGGACTGAAGCAACGTGAGATAAAAGTGTCTTTGTGAAGGATACAACACACACTGCTGAGTATTGAACTCATAAACTTCCAATCATGAGCTGAATACCTAAACCGCTGAGCCACATACATATATCATCATCATCATCATCATCATCATCATTTAGCGTCCGCTTTCCATGCTAGCATGGGTTGGACGGTTCAACTGGGGTCTGTGAAGCCAGAAGGCTGCACCAGGCTCCAGTCTGATCTGGCAGAGATTCTACAGCTGGATGCCCTTCCTAACGCCAACCACTCCATGAGTGTAGTGGGTGCTTTTTACGTGCCACCGGCACAGGTGCCAGGCAAGGCTGGCAACAGCCATGATCGGTAGGTGCTTTTTACGTGCCATATATTTATATGTATATATATATATATATATATTATATATATATATATCATCATCATCATCATCATTTAGCGTCCGCTTTCCATGCTAGCATGGGTTGGACGGTTCAACTGGGGGTCTGTGAAGCCAGAAGGCTGCATCAGGCCCAGTCTGATCTGGCAGTGTTTCTACGGCTGGATGCCCTTCCTAACGCCTATCTGTATGTAAATTTATAATCAAGGATACCAGATGGTACCAGCGTTTCTAGAAACAGGAGTGGAAAAATACTCAAATAAGCCGCAATGTTACTAAAATTTACCAAGCTCACGAAATCGGGGAATGAGTAGAAAAGCCATTGCAGGGAAAAGACTCAAATGAATTTGCAGATATAACCATATCACTTGATTTCAAACTTTGAGATATTACTCTTAGTTCTCATCAGTGAGTCTTACTGCCTGGGACTAGGCTGATGCCTGCTTCATCATGCTTGCTGGCCACTTATTATTATTATTTATGTATATACTCTCTCTTTTACTCTTTTACTTGTTTCAGTCATTTGACTGCGGCCATGCTGGAGCACTGCCTTTAGTCGAGCAAATCAACCCCGGGACTTATTCTTTGTAAGCCCAGTACTTATTCTATCGGTCTCTTTTGCCGAACCGCTAAGTGACGGGAACGTAAACACACCAGCATTGGTTGTCAAGCAATGCTAGGGGGACAAACACAGACACACAATCACACACACACACACACACATATATATATATATATATACATATATATGACAGGCTTCTTTCAGTTTCCGTCTACCAAATCCACTCACAAGGCATTGATTGGCCCGGGGCTATAGCAGAAGACACTTGCCCAAGATGCCGTGCAGTGGGACTGAACCCGCAACCATGTGGTTGGTTAGCAAGCTACTTACCAAACAGCCACTCCTGCGCCGATATATATATATATGTATATACGTATATATACACATGTGGAGGCGCAATGGCCCAGTGGTTAGGGCAGCGGACTCGCGGTCGGAGGATCGCGATTTCGATTCCCAGACCGGGCGTTGTGTGTGTTTATTGAGCGAAAACACCTAAAGATCCACAAGGCTCCGGCAGGGGGTGGTGGCGACCCCTGTTGTACTTTTTCGCCTCAACTTTCTCTCACTCCACTCTTACTTCCTGTTTCTGTTGTACCTGTATTTCAAGGGGCCGGCCTTGTCACTCTCTGTGTCACGCTGAATATCCCTGAGAACTATGTTAAGGGTACACGTGTCTGTGGAGTGCTCAGCCACTTACACGTTAATTTCACGAGCAGGCTGTTCCAATGATTCGGATCAACAGGAATCCTCATCGTCGTAACCGACGGAGTGCTTCCCCATATACACATACATGTGTGTATGCATGTCACTAACCAAGGTTTGAACTCAGAACTGAAACTAGACAGAAGCCATTTTGTCCAATTCTGTAGCTGTCCACCAAACCACCACTACCATCCTGACATTACCTGTGCTTATCCTAATTATAGGTTTGGCATTGAAATCTCCTTACCCTTTTCCGGTGGCAAAAAACATGTAAGCATCTTCATTTGTCCAGTTGACGAACGTAATGCAGTTCTTGCCGTTCAGGCTCGACATCTGTTCAATGTGATTCATGGCAGCCACAAACTCTTCTTTGTCGTATTTACCTGTGGAAGAGAGAAATTGATGAAGGTCAGCTCTGTGCAATGAGGTCTGTGTGTATAAAACAGGAATCAATAGTGTTGTTGTTGTTGTTGTGGTGGTGGTGGTGGTTGGTGGTGGTGGTGGTTGTGGGGGGGGGGGTTAGTGGTGGTGGTGGTGGTGGTGGTTAGTCGTGGTAGTGGTGGTGGTGGCAGTAGTGGTGGTGGTAGTTTGGTGTTGGTGGTGGTGGTGGTGGTGGTGGTTAGTGGTGGTAGTAAACGTGAACTGCACAAGTCCAGAGCCAACACCACACGTTCATGTCTCAACAGACCTATTTCTTTACTACCCACAAGGGGCTAAACACAGAGGGGACAAACAAGGGGATTAAGTCGATTACATCGACCCCAGTGCGTGACTGGTACTTAATTTATCGACCTCGAAAGGATGAAAGGCAAAGTTGACCTCGGCAGAATTTGAACTCAGAACGTAACAGTAGACAAAATACCGCAAAGCATTTCGCCCGGCGTGCTAACATTTCTGCCTGTCTCAACAGACCACCAGTGCTTGACCTGTGGCAGAGCTTTCTGAGCATGCATCGGACTGATTGGCCACACCTGGACATATTGTGCCTCATCTTCTTCCACCTGACGTTATTGGTAATCGTTGACAATGGCAATGTGTGTTCAGAGTTTGTTGCTTGGTATTTTAAGGATTTAGTCATCCGAGACTATTTGGAAAACAAAAATTAAAGAGACTGAAACGGAAGTATAAGAGGAAGCGGTACTTACTGAAATAGGAATGGATTTTGAAGGGAATTGTTCTGCTGGGCCACTTCTTCTTGGCTGAGCCAATCGCATTGCGGGACTGTGAGGAACAGAAAATATCAACTTTCAGTTTAGTAGTAGTAGTAGTAGTAGTAGTAGTAGTAGTAGTAGTAGTGGTGGTGGTGGTGGTAGTGGTGGTGGTGGTGATGGTGGTGGTGGTGGTGGTATTCTTTTCTACTTTAGGCACAAGGCCTGAAAATTTCGGTGGGGGGTGGTGGGGGGGGCTAGCCAATTAGATTGACCACAGTACTCAATTGGTACTTAATTTATCGACCCCGAAAGGATGAAGGGCAAAGGGCAAAGTCGACCTCGGCGGAATTTGAACTCAGAACGTAAAGACATTTTGCCTGGTGTGCTAACATTTCTGCCAGCTCGCCGCCTTGTAGTAGTTAGTAGTAGTTAGTAGTAGTAGTAGTAGTAGTAGTAGTAGTAGTAGTAGTAGTAGTAGTAGTAGTAGTAGTAGTAGTAGTAGTGTTGTCATCAAGCCTGTTGCTTAATGCTGACTTCTATGTAGTGTTCTATTTTGCTTCCAATGGCTGTTCTGAGTTGGTTTTTGGATCTGAAGATGGACTCTTGTGAAAGTAGCACAGAACAGATTAAATGGAGCATATACTGAGAGGTTTAGGAAAGTGGGGAATGTTCCTTGTAAGCAACATTTGCTAAACTATGTATTAAATGGGAATATTACCATTTTTTTGTCTTGCAAGGTACTTGGTGACCTTGCTGCTGCTGGTTTGTTTGTTTGTTTGTTGAGTGAAGCGGTCTTCATCCCAGATGGGAGAAGTCCGAAACGTGGTCCTTTGCTATTCATAAGACCCGCAGAAGAGAAAGCAGGTCAAGAGAAGGCATTGCCTGGGATTTAAACGGCATAATTTGTATACATGGTACATTGAAGTTGAAATATGATATGGAGAAGTGCAGCATTGATGACAAAACATTTGTGGAGTAAATGAAAGGTGAATTCGACTGACATGTCATGCTTCTGTTTGGAAGATTCCAGGCCCTACCCTTGTCTTGGATATGTAGGTGGTGGGTATGTAATTTTTGAATGCACCAAAAAAGCTATCAGTGGATATACTCTCCTTTGTGACAGTTGGTGCTGTTTTTGTTGAGCAAAGCGGTCTTCGTCCCAGAGCTCGCAAGATGGGAGAAGTCCAAATTGTGGTCCTTTGCTATTCGTAAAACCCACAGAAGAGAAAGCAGGTCAACCCACAACACCGAGAGCATCGACGGATGGATGAATGCGCATCCAGGCTCAGCGGTTGCGTAGGAAGTCGGGGACAAGAAACAGGAAGAAAGAGTGAGAGAAAGTTGGAGCAAAAGAGTACAACAGGGGTCGCCACCACCCCCTACTGAAGCCTCGTGGAGCTTTTAGGTGTTTTCACTCAATAAACACACACAATGCCCAGTCTGGGAATCGAAACTGCGATCCTCCGACCGCGAGTCCACTGCTCTAACCACTTGGCCATTGTGCCTCCACTTGCTGCTGCTGGTGCCATGTAAAAGACACCCAGTCTGTTCTGTAAAATGGTTGGCATTAGGAAGAGCTTGCAGCTATAGAAACCATGTCAAAATAGAAAATGGAACGTGGTGCAGCTTCTCACCTTGCCAGCATCTGTCAAACCATGCATCTCATGCTAGCATGGGAAACAGATGTTAAATGATGACGAAGATGATTAAAAGAAACCATCAAACAGCATGGACTTAAGTTTGTAGGACACTTTTGGAGGAAAAAAATGGTGACATTATTTTGGGAACTGATACATGGTAAAAGGATAAGAGGCTTAGAAAACAAAAACTGTGGTAGAAATGATGGAAGGCAAAAAAGTGTGAAGGAGAGGAATAAATGCGATACAGATGAATTCCTCTTGGTGTTTTTTATGTAATTAACCTTTTCCTGAGACTGCCCCTGGGTTCAAGGATACAACATTCCTGTTTGATCTCAATGAAAACCTGCCATCAAAAATTCCTGGTAATTTATCTTCTCAGTGCCAACTTCACATTGGCAAAATTATATTTCTAAAGTTCTTCATTGTTTTCAAAATTAAACGAAACAAAGGCAGCGGATTTCAACCAAAATATGGTAACAAAGGGCTCAAAATGTTCTGCCAGCTGTATTCCTCTGAGACACAAAGTAAGTGGTCCAGTCTAGAAACACAACATCTTGCTCAGGGTTTGAATCGCTAACCTCAGGCAACTCAGTATATCATTTACTTATCTATTTAAAAAAAAAAATGAATCTCATTCCAAGCCTAAAGAATTAGCCATTTCTATATAAGCGCAGGAGTGGCTGTGTGGTAAGTAGCTTGTTTACCAACCACATGGTTCCGGGTTCAATCCCACTGCGTGGCACCTTGGGCAAGTGTCTTCTACTATAGCCTCGGGCCGACCAAAGCCTTGTGAGTGTATTTGGTAGACGGAAACTGAAAGAAGCCTGTCGTATATATGTATATATATATATGTGTATATGTTTGTGTGTCTGTGTTTGTCCCCCTAGCATTGCTTGACAACCGATGCTGGTGTGTTTACGTCCCCAATCACTTAGTGGTTCGGCAAAAGAGACCGATAGAATAAGTACTGGGCTTACAAAGAATAAGTCCCGGGGCCGAGTTGCTCGATTAAAGGCGGTGCTCCAGCATGGCCGCAGTCAAATGACTGAAACAAGTAAAAGAGAATAAAAGAGAAAAAAACTAATCAATATTAATACATATTGAACACACTTC
>NC_042997.1:211867841-211875341 GCF_006345805.1 Octopus sinensis | reverse complement strand
CGCCATGCTTGACCCTTACCACAGACCCTCAACTATAAATATTTCATTTTCTACTTTAACTGTTTACACATTTATTTCTATTTCATGCAATTTACCGTAAATTTACTTTAATTAATGACTGAAATAAATGAATCGTGAAAATTAAGTTGGTGAAATGAAAGATGAGGATATCTGTGGGTCAGCGGCTAAAGGTTGAAGTTGTCCAGATTGGTGTGGGGTGTCTATAGTCTGAGAGAACTACATTAACTTGGAAGAAGGAAATAGTTCAACACAAAGGATTAATAAAATAACTGAAGACAGGAGTTTCGAAGAAAGAGACTCTGGAATTTGATTTCAGCTGCACAGGATTAAACAATGGGAACATAATTTACGAATAAGAATAGAAATAAAGTAGACATCCTGGTCGGAAGTTGAATTCGTGGTGAAAGGGAAAAAGGACAGTTGTGTGGTCAGGCACTGAAAATGGTTTCTAAGAACTGAAGCATGAAGATCTGTAAAAGAATTACGGATTTGAACAACATATGGGAAAATAGTATGGCCATAAAACGGAACACATCCTTGGAGATGGCCATCTGAAGGTACTGTTAGATATGAAACACTATGGAAACCCCCAGGTATTGTTGCACTCAATAAGGAGGAACAAGTGTGTTGTTTAATTGATGATGCTTGACTGTTTGGAACAGGAATGGTCGACAAAGAATGTGAGAGAATAAAGGAATAACATGGCCTAAAATTATTTACATTATTTACATTTGATGGATATTTGTCCTCATCTTGTTTGTTGTTAACACAACGTTTCGGCTGATATACCCTCCACCCTTCATCAGGTGTCTTGGGGGAATTTCAAATGTGGGTTCTCATTCCTAAGGTATTTTTCGATGTTATTATTATTATTATTGTCATTATTCAGGTCACTGCCTGGAATCGAACTCGGAATCTTGGGGTTAATAGCCTGTGCTCTTTACCACTATGCCATATGCCCTATATGCACGGGCATATGGCAAAGTGGTTAAGAGCGCAGGCTACTAACTCCAAGATTCTGAGTTCGATTCCAGGCAGTGACCTGAATAATAATAATAATAATAATAATAATAATAATAATAATAATAATAATAGTTTGCTTATTGATCGACATGAGCATCCCCTGTGATCATAATATCTCAGCGAAAGAGTTTGACAAGCTCAGAAAATATAAAGACCTACTCATTGAAATTGAGAAAATGTGGCATCTCAAGGTGGTTACAATACCAGTGATTGTAGGAGCACTAGGAATGATCAAGAAGGGAACCGAAAATTATATGAGAATGATCCCTGGCTTACCATCCCTGCAAGAAGTGCAAAAGATTGTCTTAACTGGTACATCACACGTATTGAGAAGAGCATTGTCGATGTGAGAACTGTTGCTGCTCATGTATTTTAATTTAACTTGAAAAAAAAAAAAAAAAATGAACGAACTACTGAGTTTGGTTTAATGGCCGACCAATGTATACTATGAGTTTCTTTGCCCTAGGAGTCGGGAAGACACTCGGCAAGAAATGGAAGCAAATTTGAAAGAAGAAAAAAAAAAGTAATAATAATAATAATAATAATAATAATAATAACAATAATAATAATAAGGATAATAATGATAATAATATGCTACTCACCAGGAACTTCTTCAGGATATCTTGGGTCGAAATCTGGAAATTAAAAATATTTCAATCTCATTTCAACAACATTCTATTAAAAATTAGAGTATTTTTTAAAAAAACTTCATTTTAATTATATTTCATTTGTAAATTGGAATTAAAATTAAATAGAATTTTATTTTCTATTATTAAATTCATATTTTTATGGATAGATATTAGTGGGTTTGATGAGTGAACAAATTTTGTTATTTACCAAAGTGTTTCTTCTTAAATAATTAGAAAAGAAAGGGCAATGCCCATGATGTTTGCAGGTCCCCCACCCCTCGTATTTATGAGGAGATTTCGTTTGAGCAACGCCTGTGGGTTAGCTGAGGCATGTGGAGGAAATTCCAAATTTCCATTTGAGTTTGGAAGGATTGTGTCATCTTCTTACTTCATCTCCTGTTTAGCCATTCACGAAACATTTACACAGGCACAGAGGTGGCTGGGTGGTAAGAAGTTTAATTCACAAACACATGGTTTGGTTCTAGGTTCAGTCTCACTGTGTGGCACCTTGGGCAAATGTCTTCTACTATAGCCTGAGGCCAACCAAGTTAGCTGAGTGGATTTGATAGATGGAAACTGAAAGAAGCCTATCATGTGTGTGTGTATATATATATATATATATATATTATATATATATATATATATATATCATCATCATCATCATTGTTCGACCGTGGTCGAGTCAATGGAATTTGCCATGCTACGCCAGACTTCACGGTCCATCATGGCATTACAGAGGTCCTGTTGCTGGATGCCTGTATCCCTGGAGATTACATCAGGGCAGGAGAGTGTGCACCCTCTGGTATCGCGAGCAGATGGCTTCCAAAGGAGAAAAGTAGAAATTACCTCTTTTTCAGCTCTACAACAATGTCCAGCAAACTGGACTCTCCTACCTTTCACAAGAGATGATACAGGTGGTAGTTTCCCATATATTTGTACCTTGGTTGGATGACGCTTCCACGAGAGATTTTGAGCTCTCATAAGGAGGCGAGTGCAGGTTCCATCCAACCGCCTCTCAAGCTTCTTTGATAACGTCCAGGTTTCTGAGCCATATAGTAGAATTGGTTCGACTGTGGCTTTGAACCAATTCTACCAATTCTATATATATATATATATATGAATTTTTTGCGTAATGAGATAAAAAAAACCAAGGCTGTATAGAAATTAGAGCATTTATAGATATAAGCTGTAAGACCTTCTATCTATAAATACTCTAATATCTATACAGCCTTGGTTTTTTATCTTATTACGCAAAAATTTCTTATATACACACATGCTGACATAGAACCAACGTTGAACCACTTATTCACAAAACTACCAAATCTGGAACTTAACTATGGTCTGTCTATAGCATTTATTCAGCATTACCTGACACCTTTGGGTCTTAATGACACCATTATCTCTTATAACCTCAACTTCTCGCCTATATATATATGTATATATATATATATATATATATGTGTATATATATATATATATAAGAACAAGTAGAAAGATATGTTTTCAATGCATAAATACTGAACAGTAGACCTAAATGGGATAAAATCCTTTTAAGAGCAGAAAAATTTGGCGCCAACCAACATCTTTCAATTTGTTCTAAAATACATTTCAATGCTTCAAAAACAAACTTATGTTTGTTTACAAACGATGCAAAATAAGCAAGATTCAGTTAAATTAAGTACTTAAATTGAGGTACCTTGTCAGGTTGGAATAATATACAAACGATAATATTATGTAACCTGGTACATAAGTATCGGCCGAATCCTTTTAATGCTGTGTATGTTGATCACTAGACCCAGCTGAGTAAAGAAATCTGCTCTTGAGTTATTCAGACTTTATATTAAATATGGAGTGGAAGGTTTTGGATGGGCAGATTCCGAGACAGGTGAGTAAAATATAAATGAGTAACGGTAGAGGTTCAGGTGTCAATCCATTACGACCGTTTCTAACGACTCCTTTAATTGATTAATGAAAACATTACATCAATGTAAAGAACCCGTTTTCATCAGATGAATTCATGAACTTCAAAATAAAGAACATTTGAAATGACTTAACATCATCATCATCATCATCATTTAATGTCCGCTTTCCATGCTAGCATGGGCTGGACAGTTCGACCGGGGTCAGGAAGCCAGGAGGCTGCACCAGGCTCCAGTCTGATCTAGCAGTGTTTCTAATGCCAACCACTCCATGAGGTTAGTGTGTGCTTTTTACGTGCCACCGACACAGGTACCAGGAATGGCTGGCAATGGCCATGATCGGTTGGAGCTTTTTACGTGCCACCGGCTCAGAGGCCAGTCGAGGCGGAGCTGGCAACAGCCGTGTGTTTGGATTGTTCTTTTACATGCCACCGGCACTGGTATCACAACTACAATTTCCATTAACACAGTTTAAAATTAAAAGACCCATCCAGGCCACTCCCTCCTAACATGATCGTGGTCTCTGCACCTCACATCTATTTCATTTCTCTACCCATCCCCGAAAAGCCACTCCAGATTTTCTCCTTTCTCCTTGCTTCATCCTCTGTATTAGGATGCCCATCACTCTTGATTTCCTGTACTAATCCCTGTAACAAGTCCTTCCTCCCAAAACCATTATCCCCCTGGAATTCTCTTCCTACCAGTATAGTTTCTCCTGCCACCATCAACTGGTAAGGTGTACCTTGTCAGTATCAGTGTCTCTGGTCTTGGAAGGTGTGACCACCACTCCTCACCTTGCACCAAGTCCAAACAAAAACAAAGAACAAAACAAACATTTTCCTCTTTGATGCTTTCAGTTCCAACACCATTCCTTATTCTGCCAATCAATAAAACCAATAATTCAATGAAACCAATAAATTGGATTGATTATATTCATTGCTGTCAGAAATTGGTCCATTGTCGACAAAGCAAAAAAAACTCTTTTAGTCTACAGAGAAGAGAAAACAAAGCCAACTCACCGTGAACCGATTTCAGCTGAAAAAGACAAAAAAAAACAAAAGAGAATGTTAGAATATATTTTAAATATTAATTCAACATCGTCATCATCATCACCACCAACACCACCACCACCATCATCACTACCTATTTCTTTATTGCCCACAAGGGGCTAAACACAGAGAAGAAAAACAAGGACAGACAAACAGATTAAGTCGATTATATCGACCCCAATGCGTAACTGGCACTTAATTTATCGAGCCCGGAAGGATGAAAGGCAAAGTCGACCTCAGTGGAATTTGAACTCAGAACGTAAGGGCAGCCGAAATACGGCTTCACATTTCGCCCGGCATACTAACGGTTCTGCCAGCTCACCGCCTTATCATCACTACCACCATCATCATAATCATTCAACGTCCCTGTTCCATGCTGGGTATGCTATCTTGTGTTTTTTCTTACATGTCTTGAGTTCGTTGCACTGAAGAGCATAGAATGCATATTCTGCATTGATTGCAAAATCACAGGTGATATGTAACTAAATTCTGTTTTTAAATGACTTGCTTTGAAGTTTTGCATTCGGTAAAATTTGTTTATTTTAGTAGTTTTGACTGCAAGTGTCCCTCCTAGCATGCGGTACCTATGAATAATAGTACCCTCTATATAATATAAATAAATATTTTCAAAGTGGAAAAATTTACAGATTTTTTCTCTTACAAGGTTTTTCACGCGAACTATATAAAGATTTTATCCTTAATTTTAAATTTATTATATTATATATATATATATATATATATACATATATATATATATATATATATAATACAATAATAATAATATCAGGGAGTAAATCCAAACTTACAGGGAAAAATTAGATTTAGGATTAAATCCAATTTTACAGTATAAATATATATATTAAATTGGAGATAAAACCACAATTAGGCAAATCAAACAGTGAAAAACATAAACCAAAACATAGAAATAAATTAATTAATATAATATACAAAATATATAAAATATAAAATTCAAAATTTAAATTATTTAAATTTAAAGTAAAAATTTTAAATGAATTTTAAATTATTAATTTATACTTATAAAGTGCCGTTGGCGCTGGTGGCCATGGTGGTGACAGCAGCAGCAGTAATGGAAGGAGGAGGAGGTAGTGATGATGATGGTTTGTGGAAGCGGTGGTTGGAGTGGATGGGGTTGTGGTGATGACAGCAACAATGACGGCAAAGAACCGGTGAGATTGGAACTCTGTCACCAAACAACATGAATTCAATTCCAGTCAAAAATTTCTCACAATTTCTCTGTTTATTTTAGCTCAGACCTGCTCCCAATAAACCTGTTTGAGGAAACACACACAAACACACACAAACACACACACAAGGCTACATACATATAATACATTCACAAGTCCCACATATAAACTTGCATACACTCACATACATACACAAACCATTTATATAAGTGTATGTGTATGTGTGTGTGTGTGTGAGTTGTGTGTGTGTGTGTGATATTTACAGGAGCTGTGGGTTCAAACCTCACTGGCAGCCTTTGACTTTTTCAATCCAAACAGTTTTCTTACCCAATATTCACAATATTTCTTTATAGCTTTATATGCTTCAAGGTTCACCGTTCCATAAATGAATTGTTTCTCATTCTCAAAGTATCTAAATTCTGGGGACAACCTCAACACACGCACACACACACGACCCTGTAAGTGCTGGTGCCACATAAAAACCCTAATGTTAGTATCACATGAATAGCATTGGTGCCAGTGCCGCATAAAAGAGCCTGGTGCCGGTGACATGTGAAAAGCAATGGCACTAATGCCATATAAAAAAAAACACTGGTGTTGGTGCGAGGTAAAGAGCACCCGATACACTCTGTGGAGTGGTCGGTATTAGGAAGGGTGTCCAGCCATAGAAACCTGGCCAGGCCAGACAATGGGACTTGGTGCAGCCCCTGGTCTTGTCTGTTCCTCTCAAGCCTTCCATCTCATGCCAGTGTGGAAACTGGTCATTAAATGTTGCTGTTGTTGTTGATGATGGAAAATATACAGTATAAATTGTGCATACAATATGGTATATAACTTATATACTATGCAGTGTGACCTGTGTGTATATAAGACAAGCCTTTGATACACAGCAAATCCCATACGTAGTGTCTATGAGGTACAGTATAATGTATGGCATACGGTATGTCATATATTTAGAATACAATAAATGGTATAACATGTATGCACAATGTGGAAGACACCAAAAGTTTACTATATCAAATCGTCATCATCATCATCATCACCATCATCATCATTGTCGTCATCATCATCGTCATCGTCATCATCGTCGTCATCATCATCGTCATCGTCATCATTAGCATCATCGTCACCATCATCATTGTCGTCGCTGTCATCGCCATCATCATTGTCGTCATCATCATCATCAGCATCATCGTCATCATCATCGTCATCACCATTGTCGTCATTATCATCAACGTTGTTGTCATCATCGTCATTATCATCAACGTTGTTGTCATCATCACCATTGTCGTCCTCATCATCATCGTCATCGTCATTTAATGTCCCCTTTCCATGCTGGTATGAGTAGGATGGTTTGACAAAGGTTGGAAAGGCCAGGAGCAACACCAGGTTCCAGTGTCTGTTTCGGCATCGTCTCTACAGCTGGATGCCATGCTTATTATATACATACAAACACATGCATATGTATTTACTTTGTATGTGTGTGTGTGTGAAGTATACACAATCAAAACAACATTGAATCAAAATACACATCTGTGTATCATACTGAATGTATACACACCATTAAAAGGTATGATGCTGTGGAATTGATTGTCAGTGAAAATCTCATCCTAAATTTGTTTTAAAACACAGTTTACATTATTTACACACGTCT
>NC_042997.1:211857841-211860341 GCF_006345805.1 Octopus sinensis | reverse complement strand
TAATTATTGGGGGGTCCTGAGATATATAACACACTGCCTAAATACCAATCTTGAGAAATTAGGCTTCTCAAAACCAGAAAGGAGAAAGCTAATTTGAAAACTACAGATCCAATCCATCACTGGAACTGTAAAAATCAGTAAAACTTTCCAGAAGATTATCGTTTAAATATATATGAACATGTCTTGATATTTTTTTTGTTATTTTATCTAGTTTCAGCTCACGAGCTGTGGCCATGCTGGGGCACCGCCATTCGGTGTTGCTACATGATTTTACTTCACGAATGCTTTTTAGCAATTGGCATTTGATGCATGAGAGAGTTTGATGCAGCTGCCCTCATCTGCACCTCCTGCCGTGAAGTTGGTTCATCTGGGACACCTGACAGGAAGAGATCCAGTTTTATTTTAAAGACATCTGCATCCACCCCATGCAGGTCTCTCAGGTCCTTCAGGAGGATATTGAAGAGCTGTGGGCCTCTGAAGCCCAGGCTATCACAGTATCTTGTCCTACATCTTGATGGCAAATTTGGAGTCCTTGGCACTATGCTGTGGTGCCCAGTTCTAGTATTTGTGTAACTCTCGATGCCAAGGTTTGGGACAAGTCCTTCTAGGATCTTCCAGATGTATATTATGGCATATCTTTCTCGCCTACGCTCTAAGGAATAGAGTCTCAATCTATTGAGTCTTTCCCAATAGCTTATATGCTGCACAGAGGCTATCTTCTTCATGTAGCTTCATTGGATCGCCTCAAGTTCTGTGATTAATTTGACACTGGATGGTGACCGTAGCTGAGAGCAATAGTCAAAGTGGCTTAGGACAAGTGTCCTCCAGAGGACCATCATGGTTTCCTGGTCTCTTGTTCTAAAAGCTCTAAGAATCCATCCGGTCAGCCACCTACATTTCATTGCCAATTTAGCAACATGCACATGAAAGGTTGCATCATTACTCATGTAAATACCCAGGTCTCGCACTGATTGTGCCTCTGGGATTGCAATCCCGCCAGGTCCAGTGTATTTATTGGGTATTGCATTTAGTTTTGCATGCTGATAGCATAAAGCTTGAAACTTTTCAGCATTGAACTGCATGCTATTCTTTTCAGCCCACTTATATATTTTGTCCAGCTCACACTGCAGGCGTTTAGTGTCCTCAGGGTTCTGTATTACCTGCGAAACTTTTGTATCATCTGCATAACTTGTGATCGTGGCTCTCTGCATGGCTGAGGGCATGTCTGAGAGGGCCATTATGAACAGTAGTGGTCCCAAAACAGTGCCTTACGGAACACCGCTCACTATTTGCGTGTTATTGGAGGTGGCCCCATTGGCTACAACTACCTGACTTCTATCCTTCAGAAAGTCATGAAGCCATTCTCCCAATTTTCCAACTATGCTAAGATCACGCAGTTTGTGACATATCATTCCATGATCGACTTTATCAAAGGCAACTATATGCAACTATATGCATGAGAATACATATGTAAAGCAAAACATACATATGCACACACATACAAAAATACTCTGTTGTTAATGGTGAAATTCCAATGAAGGGGCCTTGGATCTGGGTTAGAAACCTAGTTCTTTCTCTATTGGCAAGAAATCTTGAAAAAAAACTGAACAAGGACATACATACATGCATACATACATATATACACACACATACATACACACACACACACATATATATATATACACATATATGTATAAATATATTTATATATATATGTACACACACACATGCATAGACATATATGCAATATATATATATATATATATTATATATATATATATTATATATATATATATTGTTGTGTCTGGGGAGAGTCATTCTCTTTTAGTGCCTTATTATTTAACACACTCACCGGTTAAAGTTTCCACTCATTTACTTTTTTTTTTCTTCCTAAAATGTTTGTTGCATCTTGAAACCTTTTCAATAGTTGTTGTCTCTGCCTGTTGTCTGAGCTGCATTCTTTTTGCTTGTTTGTGCACATGTATGTGGGTCAGTGTGTGTGCGCATACACATGTATGTATGTATGTATGTATGTATGTATGTAAGTGTGTGTATGCATGTAAGTATGTATGTGTGCATATGTATATATGTATGTGTGTACATTTCTATGTATTCTGCATATTCATGTGTTTGTGTGTTTTTATGTGTGTGTGTAACTCCATGATTGGAAATTTTACCAGTGAGTGTGTTAAATAATAGGGCACTAAAAGAGAATGAATCTCCCCAAAAACAACAAAATATGCTTCAGCACACGAACTCACATAAAGAATCTTGAAAACCAAATCTCATAAACTATACATACATACATACATACTAGCAACTACACACATTTTTTTCTCTCCTTGTTTTTTCTGTGTCCCTTTCTGTAGAAGAGCGTAGACTCGAAATGTAAAAGACTTTTTCTATTCCTGAGCGTTATACTAATAAATCTGTTTGTTTTCTACACGACCTGTCTTCGTCTTTTGTTTTTTTGTAAACTCTCCCTATATATATATATATA
>NC_042997.1:211805341-211852841 GCF_006345805.1 Octopus sinensis | reverse complement strand
TTGCTGCAGCATGGACGGCTGGAGTTTCGGCCTCTAAAACTGCTGAATTGTTTAACGTTCCAAGAGATACAGTCTTTAAAATCCTATCAGCATTAACCAAAACCAAAGTAAAACCAGCTTTGGTAAGCATAGTTCTGGATGGAAGGCAAATCCCAAAGAATAGTGAAAGGTAGGGTGTCTCAAAAAGGCATCAAACTACAGCAGCACAAGGGAGAGCAGGGCTAAAGCCCTCCATCTTGATAACCAGGTCTCAATCAATGCTGTTCATCAGGAGTTCCATACAAAGCGGGGATACAAAGGGAGGGTCGCAATTGTTAAATGTCTCCTGTACTCCGTTCGATATTGAGAAATGTAAAAAGTCATGTCTAGATTATCAGAAGTGGTCCCAGAAACAATGTCCACTTCTCTCTGATGAATCACCATTCACCCTTTTTACCAATTTGGGCAAAGTTCCTTAGGTGGAACCTGCTTAATGGTAGCATTATTCCCTGATGGTAGCACAATCATCCAGGATGATAATATAACCCCTTCACATGGCTAATGCTATTCAAAATAAATACAAAGAGAGCAAAAATGAAGCATACCAACTGGACTGGACCCTAAAATCACCAGACTTCAATATAATCAAACGTTTATGGTGTTATTTAGAGGAGCAAATGAGGAGCCATTCCCCTCTGTCATCAGCACTCATCATCATCATCATCGTTTAAAATCTGTTTTCCATGCTAGCATGGGTTGGAGGGTTCAACCGGGGTCTGGGAAACCAGGAGGCTGCACCAGGCTCCAATCTTGATCTGGCAGAGTTTCTACAGCTGGATGCCATTCCTAATTCCAACGACTCCATGAGTGTAGTGGGTGCTTTTTACGTGCCACCGGGCACAGGTGCCAGGGGAGGCTGGCAATGTCCACAATCAGTTGTTGCTTTTTACGTGCCACCGGCACGGAAGCCAGTCAAGGTGGCACTGGCATCGACCACGTACGGATGGTGCTTTTTACATTCCACCGGCACAGGTGCCAGGGGAGGCTGGCAATGGCCACGATTGGTTGGTGGTTTTTATGTTCCCACCAACACGGAAGCCAGTCAAAGTGGCACTGGCATCGACCACGTACGGATGGTGCTTTTCACAGCCACTGGCACAGGTGCCAGGGGAGGCTGGCAATGGCCGCAGTTGGCTGGTGGTTTTTACGTGCCACCAACATGGAAGCCAGTCAAGGCGGTGCTGGCATCGGCTACATATGGATGGTGCTTTTTAGGTGCCACCGGCACAGGAAAGAGTTAAGTCAAAGTTTACTTAAAGAATGGTTGTAAAAGATGTGATAGATTTAGATGAAACCAAAACCAAATTAATATTTCTATTTTTAATTCATTTTTAATTCACTTTAACTATATTTAATCTGATGTGACAAATGTGAGAGAATCTACAACTGTCGCCAGGTTGTTGTTTCACTTTATCAATGACAGACATTTTGTCAGAGATAATAGTCGAGATTAATTAATCTGAAGAATACTTTGCTTTTATCATTTCTCAAGAAACCTGCTGATTTAAATATTTGTCAAACACAAAGTCAGAATAAAATATTTTACAGAACAAAATCAAAACAAAAAATCTAAGAAAGCTGGGAAATTATATAACAAATTGTAAGATGTATGTCTTTCAATTCTGTCATACAATTCTTATTTCTTTACTGCCCACAAGGGGCTAAACATAGAGGGGACAAACAAGGATAGACAGAGGGATTAAGTCGATTACATCGACCCCAGTGCGTAACTGGTACTTATTTTATTGACCCTGAAAGGATGAAAGGCAAAATCAACCTTGGCAGAATTTGAACTCAGAATGTAGCGGCAGACGAAATACGGCTTCGCATTTTGACCAGTGTGCTAACGGTTCTGCCATCGCACCACCTTAATACAATTCTGTCATACAATACATAGATTAATACTATTACCACCCAACAAGTCATTCCATCAATATGCAATTGCTTTTAAATGTCTACAATATCTGAATGTGAAAGGCACCATCCAAATGTGGTTGATGCCAGCCCCCTTGTCCCGTCTGGCTCCTGTGCCAGTGGCACATAAAAAGCACCCACTACACTCTCAGAGTGGTTGGCATTAGGAAGGGCATCCAGCTGTAGAAACTCTGCCAGATCAGAGCCTGGTGCAGTCTCCTGGCTTGCCAGTCCCCAGTCAAACCATCCAACCCACGCCAGCATGGAAAACGGATGTTAAATGACGATGATGATGATGATAGAACAACTCAGATCTTTTATCTTTTACTTGTTTTGGTCATTAGACTGCGGCCATGCTGGGACACTGCCTTGAAAAGTTTTAGTCAAACAAATTCCTCTCACACACTCACACACACACACACACACACTCACACACTCACGCACATAGGAGTAAATGTAAGGATAAGCAAGTTGATATACAAAAAATATTAAATACATTTAATACAAAAAATATACAAAAAGGTTCGATTTGCACAGAATAGAAAGGATTTCAGAAATTAAAGGGTTGAATAAAAGTTTTACGAGTCCAGCAACTGTTTCCTGAGTGCTTGAGGGTCCAAAATAACGATTGTAAATACACAGTATAGGGCATATATCCCTTGTTGGGATCAGTATATTTTTTTTGTAGACATGCTTAGAATTGCTTATCCATGAGTGTTATATACAGGTCGTGCTCAGCCAAGCAAAAGATAAATGTTAAACCTCTTGAGCACTACGAAGTGTGTTCCATATGGAGAACATCTGTCTCTCATCTATAAACTATTGAACACCTCTTTTGCATATCTTAAACTGTCTCTGATGAGATTTGACTTTCAAATAATTTTAAATTTTATTAATTAATTTTCTGAAAGTCTTGAATTGAAATAGCTGTAAGAGATGTTTGCCAATTTTTTAATTAATGCATAATAATTTATTAATTACCTCTCTGTTTTCTTATCTTATTATAATAAATAAATATATATAAACTGTGGTTTATATATATTTATTTATTAGTTGAGTATTAACTGTAGTGTTCAACCTTCTTTGTATAGGTAATTAACCAGTACTTTCATAAGATTTTGCTATCCCTGAATGAGGTTTGTAACCTTTATTTGTATATATATATATATACACACACATATACATACATACATACATACATACATATGCCTGTGACATGTAAAAAGCACCATCCGATCGTGGCCATTTGCCAGCCACGCCTGGCCCTCATGCCGGTGGCACGTAAAAACCACCATCCAATCATGGCCGTTTGCCAGCCTCGTCTGGCCTCCGTACTGGTGGTATGTAAAAAGCACCATCTGATCATGGCCGTTTGCCAGCCTCGCCTGGCCCCCGTGCCGGTGGCATGTAAAAAGCACCATCCGATTGTGGCCGTTGCCAGCCTCATCTGGCACCTGTACCGGTGCCACATGAAAGCACCCACTACACTCACGGAGTGGTTGGCGTTAGGAAGGGCATCCAGCCGTAGAAACATTGCCAGATCAGACAGGGCCTGGTGCAGCCTTCTGGCTTCCCAGACCCCAGTTGAACCGTCCAACCCATGCTAGCATGGAGAACGGACGCTAAACGATGATGATGATGATACAGTTGTGTATGGTATATTCTATTAAGAACATAGTAGAGTACAGTATAAAGCTCGTCCACCTTCAGATTTCTTCCTTTGTTATCCAGCAGTAGTATTATATGTACTTCCAGGTTTGCGTTTGGGCTGCTGTTGTGTGTGAATAGATAATTGGAAAAATTGGAGTCAAAAATTGATAAATTCTGTGGCTACTATTAACTTCAGACCACGACAGACAGCGAGGATACTCTTGAAGCCAAGAATTTGAACTTATGGAGACAATATTTACATATCGCCTGAGAAAACCCAACTAGATCTCATAATGCAGCTCTTGTTTTTAGTCCTGCCAGGTTTCTAGCAACCCTCCCCACCAGAATATCCTGGTGGGGGTGCTGGTTTAGTTGCCAACAACCTGACCATGTAACAGGTTGTTCAAGGTTCCATGTTACTAGAAGACGTCTATGGCTGCTTTCAGAGTGATAGACACAATGCATGTTTTTATGTGCAACTAATAGTTGAGAAGGAAGCATATAGAAAATGTGAAAGGTTAAAAAATGGAAATTGAAAGAGTAAAAAGTAAAAATGGTAAAAGAGTTATCCTCCTTAAACCTTAAATTATAAGGCTGGAAAGATATCAACAAGTTAATCAGGTGTAGATGAAATTTTTCAAATTTTCAAAATGTTCTTAGACGTATGTTTACAACTGCTGAAAATTTCAGACCTAAAGTTCAGTAGTTAGGTATGGATCTTAGATCTGAGAAAGATCTGAGTTCTTTCAGCTAAACAGAGCTTACATTTATTTGACTCATTAACATAAGGTGTAAATTGTTCAATTATTCATGTTAAAAAATATCTTAATATCTTAACAATATTTCAAGCCAATAGTGTTCATCTCCATTTTGGATGAAAACACAAAGTCTCATGAATTTGCAGAAAGTCTTGTAAAGAAAACAATATATCAAGGGGGCGCTACTCTTGGATGACACCTTTTGAGTGGTTATCTCCATTGGATTTGATTATGGGGGGAAAACAGTCATGTTGGATTATAAATTGTTTGTATTATATTATATTTTGAGTATATGTGATGTTTGTATGTTTGTGTATTGAGGCAGTTCATCATGGGAACATGTTTCGTCTATATGTGGGCTTTGTGTGTTGTATATATTCAATTTCTTTGTATATATTCAACTATCTTTGTGAGGTTAGTGGCACGGGTGGTGGTTCCTCTTTGAAGTGTCTAAGTGTGATATATTGCTTATATATGCAGGGAGAGACGATTTTATCCCTAATATTAAGGGTGTTATCTATTGACAGTATGATGGTTAGTTTTTCAGTGATACAGAGTTCACATTTGGTTCCTCATTTGTATTTTCTGGCTTTAGCAATGATGTTCCAGTTTATCTGGGGTTACTTATTCTCCCTTCTTTCAATGTCCATATCATATTTGATAGGGAAGCTGCATGTCTTTATTATTTTTGTCCCTGAATGAGGCCAGGTGTTGTGTATACCTTTCATTGAACAAGTTGCCCCTCATTCTGATATACATCTTTGTTACTCCATTGGGGTCCATAATTTTGACCATGTATATAATTTCTTTTTCCAAACGGTTGCTGTTCTCTAAACAGCAATTTGGAGATCTACAGTTACATCGATTTTGGGGGTATTTCTGGTGTGTTTATTTTTGTTGTGGTTGAGTATTATTGACCCTATATTGGGGAAGCAATTATAGTTAACTTTAACAGTGTTGCTGTTGAAGATCTTGTGGTATTTGTGTTAATGTAGGAAGTGATTGTCTATTAATTTTAAGAATTTTCTAGGCGGTGCCCCAGCATGGCCACAGCTCACAAGCTGAAACTGGAAAAATCAAAATCAAAATCAAAAATAGTAGTGGCTACATTCATGCTATAAGGTGGGTTAAACCATAAGATTTTCTTCTGTCTATGTCTTCTTGGTCTATCTGTATTTGGTTCAATGTAGTTTATTCTATTCTTGAAGTTTCACCTTTCTAATGCAACATTATAGCATGGGGTGGATTTTTCAAAAGTGCCCCGGCTGCATATCTCATCGAGTGTCCAGTCCAATATCCCAAATGTTAGCACTGACACTGGTATTGGAAAAACATTGTGAGATATTAAATGCAGGCAGCTCTGAGTTCCATATCTTCTGGAGTCTACAGAAGTAGTCTTTTATTATTTTGGCTTTAGTCACAGCATCAATGTATGCAACATCCCAATCGATTCCAAGGTACGTGTAGCTTTCATCATTAAACATAGAGGAAATAGACAAACCGTTGATGCACATGTTTTCTGCCTGGATGACAATCATTCTTTAGTTGACTATCATGTATGAGCATTTATCTTGCCCAAACACCATTTCTATATCTGTTGAGAATGTTGTGACTTGTTCTAACTGTTCCTTGATTTTGGTCATATTGCCAGAATACAAATTTAGATCATCAGCAAAAACTGTGTGGGTAACATTAACCTTATTCTTTTCTGCATATCCCAGCATGCAACCTTGGCATTTTGTTAACAGGACTGACAAACATTTCAAACATTACAGACAAATTAATCACCCTGGAATATGACTGTTGATAGGTTAATCTTGTATGCATGCATGTATGTATGTATGTATGTATGTATGTATGTATGTATGTATGTATGCATGCATGCATGCATGTATGTATGTATGTATGTATGTATGTATGTATGTATGCATGCATGCATGCATGCATGTATGTATGTATGTATGTATGTATGTATGTATGTATGTATGTATGCATGCATGCATGCATGCATGTATGTATGTATGTATGTATGTATGTATGTATGTATGTATGTATGCATGCATGCATGCATGCATGCATGTATGTATGTATGTATGTATGTATGTATGTATGTATGTATGTATGTATGTATGTATGTATGTATGCATGCATGCATGCATGCATGTATGTATGTATGTATGTATGTATGTATGCATGTATGTATGTATGTATGCATGTATGTATCTATGTATGTATGTATGTATGTTTGTATGTATGTATGTATGTATGTGTGTATGTATGAATGTATGTATGTATGTGTGTATGTATGTATGTATGAATGTATGTGTGTGTATGTATGTATGTATGTATGTGTGTGTGTGTATGTATGTATGTATGTATGTATGTATGTGTGTATGTATGAATGTATGTATGTATGTGTGTGTGTGTATGTATGTATGTATATATATTATTATGTATGTAAGTATTGTGTGTGTGTGTGTGTGTGTGTAGAAGACAACCATCAGCCCATAATGCCAAATAACCCAGATGGATGAATACATGGAAAGAAAGACAAGTAAAATGTAGACAACACAGAAACCATAATATGAAGAATCATCATGGAAACTCAAGAAAGCCATGATTTACAACCAACAATCCCAGACATCCTGAATGGCCCAATGAACATAGAAGATGGGAAGAAAACAGAATGTATAGACAATGAAATACAAAGAACATAAACCATCCCCTCACAAGAATCCAGGAAACAAAAAATGGAAAAACAGAGAAGCAATTCGTTTTTTAGGGAGAAAATCCCACAATCACACACCGGACCCAACACACACAGAACATATAGGCCGAAAGATCAAAGATTTGTCAAAAGGAAACCTCAACAAGAAAAAGATGAATCTCCTATTGAAAGGTTTCAAATTTACTCTGACTCCCAACCCAAATCTCATTGAACTCAGGGCTGATATTGAACATTTTAACTGCTACCTCTCACTTATAGAATTCTTCAGCAATAAGGATATAAATAATGAATCAATTATCAGAAATAAATCCCATTTCACCCCCTACAAGGGGAATGATAACCTATTTCTTTATTACCCACAAAGGGCTAAACACAGAGGTGACAAACAAGGAGAGACATAGGTATTAAGTCGATTACATCGACCCCAGTGCGTAACTGGTACTTATTTAATCGACCCCTAAAGGATGAAAGGCAAAGTCGACCTTGGCAGGATTTGAACTCAGAATGTAACGCAGACACAATACCGCTAAGCATTTCGCCCGGCATGCTAACATTTCTACCAGCTCGCTGCCTTTTGGGAATGATAACCATTTAGAATGGGGAATGATAACAAGGGGAATGATAACCATTTAGATGCTTATACAGACACAATTTTGAAATTTCCCCTTAGTTCCCATAAATGCAAATAAAACCTTCATGAAGAAGGAAAGGAAGCCTTACTAACGCTGAAGAACGACAATTCAATCATCCTAAAAGAAGTCGATATGGGGGGGGGGGATAGTAATCATGGACAAGGACTGTTATAAAGATAAAATATTGGAAATGTTAACAAAGCAAACCTACAGCAAGGAAGAACCAAGACACTCAGGAAAAAGAATAATGAATAAAATCAGAAAACTAATCAATGAATTCCAAGATTCCTTCACAGACAAGGAGAAAGATTATATAAGGAACTCTGTAATCAAAGAGAGCAATTTCTACGGATTGCCCCAAAATCTGCAAAAGCTCCGAAATACAGAGAGCTATAAATGAACAGAGGGGCTAATACATAAAAATACTAAGACCTACGGACCTCAAACTGAGTCATCTTTTGGATATACTCCTAAAAACTTTATGCCCATTAAAACCCAGCTATGTATAGGATGGTATAGAATTCCTCCAGCACATTCCACTTACTGTCCCAGAAGGTACCAAATGAGTTTTGATGTCACCAATCTTTTATACCAATATACCTCACACTTTGATCCTAGAAGCAGTCAAACACTGGGCAGAGAAACATAGAGGATGGATAAAGGAATGCTTCAAAACTGACTTCATCACTAAGGCCACACACCTAGTACTACAAGAAAACACTGTTAGATTCGATAATAAAACATATCGACAGATAAAGGGCATGGCTATGGGGATGCGGTTTGCACCATCATATGCTAACCTAGTCATGAGATACTTGGAAGAGAGCTTTTACTCATGATTGCAAGAAATGCTTCCTGGGTGACTGCTTCACCTTTTGGAGCAAAATCAGATGAGGACCTACAAATATTTAATAATATACTCAACACAATTCACCCATCCATCAAATTCACGATAGAATCCAGGTGCAATGAATATCCACGTAAAAATACACAACTCCACAGTCACAACAGACATATTTTACAAGAAAACCGACACACACCAATATTTGAATTTCTACTCTTGCAATCCCTCACACATCAAAAGGAATATCCCATGGCAAGATGTATCTGCACTGATTGACCCCAAAATCCACCAAATCTGACTCAACAAATTCAAGGGTTTCCTAACAAAACAGAAATGCCCCTTAGAATTAATAAATGATGGAATTAAAAAGGTAAAGAAGCTGAACACCACACAACCAAGGACATCAAAGGAAAAAAGTAATGAACACACGATTCCATTTATCAATATGCACAATCCTGAAGGGCAAAAATCTTTCACACAATAAAATCAAACCTACCTATATTCCAAAAAGCCCCAAAATGAAAAATCTGATTAATAAAACCCCCTTATGAAACAGTAGATGCCAACCAAAAAATCTCAAAATACACCACACATGTGAAAAATTCACATCAGAGAATGAATCAGAATTTTCCATAAAAGAATGTGGAGATAACAGATGTGGAACATGCACCGACAACAACTTCAAGTATTTAGAAAGTGGTTTCCACATAAAATTCAAGAATGAAACAAACATTTCCCACTACCTATGTGCAAGAATCCATAGACAACAGATCCGACAAGAGGAATTGTGCAAGATTCCACTGAGAAATTATCTAGAAATGTGTGGTGAAGGAAAGCACAAAATCTTTCTGTTTTACAAATGGTCAAGAGATGACCCAAAGTTCTGAAAAGCAATGGTGCTACACTCTCCAAAATTAAATGTTTGAAAGAGAACAGAGGAACGACATTCTGTCAAAAAGATTGGAAAGAGAAATAGAGACAGTATGCATGAACCCCAATTCAAATGAAACAGACTATGAACATTCGATGGTTAGCTCATGGAGGCACATGGCCTAGTGGTTAGAGCAGCGGACTTGCGGTCGAGGGATCGTGGGTTCAAATATCAGACAGGGCGATGCGTGTCTGTTTATGAGTGAAACACCTAAGCTCCATGTGGCTCCAGCAGAAGGTAATGGCGGGACTTCTGTAGTCTCTTTCGCTACAACTTTCTCTCACTCTTTCCTCCTGCATCTTGCAGCTCACCTGTGATAGGCCGGTGTCCCATCCAGGTGGGGAACCTATATGTCAAAGAAACTGGGAAACCGGCCCTTATGAGCCAGGCATGGCTTGAGAAGGAACAAATAATATAAAAACAACATGGTTAGCTCACTCAGACACTGTTCCCAGCTAATATGACCAAGGAGAAATAATCCTTTCTACTATAGGCACAAGGCCGGAAATTTTGGCAGGAAGAGACCAGACGATTACATCGACCCCAGTGCATAATTTATCAACCCTGAAAGGATGAAAGACAAAGTCGACCTTGGCGGAATTTGAACTCAGAACATAGCAACAGATGAAATGTCGCTAAGCATTATTGATATGGATTCTTTAAGTTTCATATCAATGTCTTGCATAGAGGGACTTTGGGGCCAATTTTGCTGGATAATCGGTTTTTCAGTCAGACTTGTAGATGTTCAGACTGGACAGAGTTTAGGTGCCATCTGTATGGAATACATCATTAATTGGCTTTGGACCATACATCGTCAGTTCTACCATGTTGTGGTCTGAGAAGATTGTCAGTGTTATCTTCCCTTTATATATACAGATACGGCAGACAGACAGACAGATCGATAGATAGATAGACAGACAGATAGATGGATAGACAGAGAGACAGACAGACAGACAGACAGATAGATAGATAGATAGATAGATAGATAGATAGATAGATAGATAGATAGATAGATAGACAGATAGACAGATAGACAGATCGATAGATAGATAGATAGATAGATAGATAGATAGATAGATAGATAGATAGATAGATAGATAGATAGATAGATAGATAGACAGATAGACAGACAGACAGATCGATAGATAGATAGATAAATAGATGGATAGATAGATAGACAGACAGACAGGTAGATAGATAGATAGATAGATAGACAGACAGACAGACAGACAGACAGACAGACAGACAGACAGATAGATAGACAGACAGACAGACAGACAGATAGATAGATAGATAGATAGATAGATAGATAGATAGATAGATAGATAGATAGATATATAGATAGATAGATAGATAGATAGATAGATAGATAGATAGATAGATAGATAGATAGAAATGAGAAAAATATTTTATCATATTGTATTACTGATAATGCTACAAAGGAAGTTTATTAAAAGTTGTAATTTTACAAAAGTAATGAAAATAGGAATTTTGATATTTAAGTAATTTTTTTTAAAATTTCGTTTCAACTTTAAGATTAAAGACAACTCTGTTTTGTGGAGGATTTTACATAAAACATTCATTGCTAAAACTATTTTAATAGACAAAATATGCAAATAAAACAACAAAACATGGAATGGGGTTTAGGTTTATTACAACAAAAATAAGAATGGATATGTGTGTGTGTGTGTGTGTGTGTGTGTGTGTGTGTGTGTGTGTGCGCGCGTGTGTGTGTGTGTGTGTGTGCATTGTGTGTTTGTGTGTGCAGGTGTAGCTAGATGTATACATACTGAATGACCTAAACACGTACAACAAACAGAAACAAATGTTAAAGGTTTTTCAGTTTTTGAGGTAAAGGTGTGTTCTGGTGATTTTGAAGAATTTGTACCAAGACAGTTTGTCAGCATTTCGCATCAAGCACCATCACATCATCGATAGCAATGTCACTCTGCACTGAACCAACGGTGCTTTCAAATTCAATCTGTGGAGAAATAAATTAAAGAATTTAATAAGCAACCAAACATTTTGAGTTTCAGGTGAGGGTGTTGGGTTAGCAAAACATTTTAGCCCAGTCACATTCCACTACTTAAACCCAATATTTTTTCATATTTTATGTCACAACATTTTTGATATAAATTTTTGTTGCATGGGAGCAAAACTATGAAATTCTTCATGCTTTCTTCTGTCATTGAAGCTAAGATAAGTATATTTTGCTTTTAAATTAAAAGTTATTTAGATCTAAACTTGATTGGTGGTGTTACTACAAATTTTGATGTAAGCTTTTTTTTCTACTGGACCAAATCTCAATTCTTTTTATGCCAAAATTTAGCTAGGGACCAGTCCTCTGCAAAAATGTTAACAGTTTTCAATTTGGTTAAGAACTGAATTAACGACAAAGTTCTGAAGATGCTGCTTGTGAGTAAATTACGGCCTTAACAATATTATTCGACTCCGTTAGTAGTTGAATGATATATATATATCACCCATGCTAGCATGGAAGATGGACATTAAACAATGATGATGATGATGATGATGATATATATGGCGTTAGGAAGGGCATCCAGCTGTAGAAACTCTGCCAGATCAAGATTGGAGCCTGGTGCAGCCATCTGGTTCACCAGCCCTCAGTCAAAATCGTCCAGCCCATGCTAGCATAAAAGCGGACGTTACGTTCTGAGTTCAAATTCCACCCAGGTCAACTTTGCCTTTTATCTTTTCGGGGTCGATAAATTAAGTACCAGTTTCCGCACTGGGGTCGATGTAATCGACTTAATCCGTGTGTCTGTCCTTGTTTGTCCCCTCTGTGGGTAGTAAAGAAATAGATGATGATGATGATGATGATGATGATGATGATGATGAAAACATAGATAAATAAGGATAAGATCATTAATTTTAATATCGATCTGGTGCTGTATGAACATTTAATGTGGTTTCAGAGTCAGGTTTTGGCTGCTATTTCCAGCGTGGCGGTATCTCTTAGATACCCTAAATTATAATTTTATGTATATATATACATAACATAGATAAATTAAGAAACAGAGTCAAATGCAGGTGTTATTCAAATCATTAATACTTGCAACATATGTTTCGAAAAAAGCATTGATATTATTCCGGAAGGAATAAAAATAATGTAAAACAATGCAATCACCTCGTCAGGGAAAAAAAGGAACAAAACACATCAATAAGCTGTTATAAGTGAATGTGATTACTGCGTACGTAAGTGTATGATGTAAGTAGAACGCTAGGAAGTTATGTTTTAAAAACCCATTTATAGATTTAATGTCAAAGGTAATTTAGCGAAAGAGAAGGAGGAGAAAGAAAGGAATTAAAAGAAAATTAAGAGTGGAAAAATATAGTGTGATAGATGAATGTGAATAAAGTTTAAAAGTGTGGAAATAGATATATGTAGTGGAAATGAAATGTAAGAAGACAGTTAAAGGTCGAATTTTATAGATTAGTGGAAATGACTTATAGGAACTAAAGGTTTGGTTTTGCCAATGTTTGCAATGATAAACGTATTCTTTAAACGTGTTTACAAGAGAATTCTTCAAGAAAAGGATGAAAAATTGCTCTTCATTACAGAGCAGACAAAAAGATTTACCTTTGTCGTATAGGAAGGATCTAGATAGAATTTTCCATTCCAAACCGTATTGTTTATTATGTTCCTTTAGAGACCAAACTAATTTACTAAGCCAAATATTGTTGCATTTATTGATATGTCTACATGTAGAGTAATGGTTAGATATTCTTTTTGACAACTGAGATGAAGAGCTACCAATATATAAAAACTGGAAGTAATTTTACATTGATAAACAGAGTTTCTAGTCTTAGAATTAAAGGCTAAAGAAATGAATTCAATTTGAATTTATATCAGAAATATTAATATTGTTGTTATTATCGTTCAAAGAATGGTTAGTGTTAATGATATCACTGTTATTATTTTCATTAAGTGGTTTTGTATTTAATAACTTATGGTTATGCGAAAAAATTATTTGTGAAAGGGTTTTGGTGTTTGAAAAACCTATCCTAATTTGGTGTGAATTGATAATGGAATGGTATCTGGAATTTTTTGGAAAATTCTTATCTACAGCTTCACAAAACTGATAAGGGAGGTTGGATTTCATCAGCTTATCAAATTGAATAATCAACCAAATTGTTTTACTACAACCCACCTTGTTATTTGGGTAATTATCTTTAAAAGTCATAAACTTATTTTATTATGTATAAAGGGAAACAAAGAACAGTTACTTCCCTTACATTGCAAAATTACATTTTTCAATTTATTGTTATTATTTCAACTAAAATTTATATTGTTATTACCATTATGATGTGTTTTCATGTCCTGATAAATAGAGGCAGAATAAATGTCAATAGGGTCGATATATGTGATTTTTTCTTTATAGCCTGCTTTAAGTAAAGCACAGTTATAAAATTTGGCTTTATCGTTAAAGATATCAACATTTAGAGATAATCTAGAAAGTGGAAATTTCTAAGATTCTTGTAAGAGTCTTCAGTTGATTACTGAAAGAGTTAATCTATTTTAAATTAGTTGAGGGTTTGTGGTATGGGAAATATGAATCATTATATAAGTTAAGGGTAATATCCAAAAAGTTGGCTTTAGTTATATCATCGTCAAAAACAATGCTTAAGCCCATGATTTGGAAAATTTAAGGAAGCTATTTGTAACCCTTTGTAATTTTTGGTTAGAAGCATTTTGAAGGTAGAGTAGACAATCATCACGATACAGACCTCCATTGATGTTTGGGAATTGGTCAACCATCTCATAAAGGGTATACATACCAAATCAACCAGTTGTGCTGAGCCAGAATTTCCCATCATAATATCAAAACTATCAGGCGTGTATTTACAGACCCATAGCTTATTTTCAAATTTAATATTTTCCAACTCTTAATTTTCTGTTAATTCCTTTCTTTCTCCTCCTTCTCTTTCGCTAAATTACCTTTGACATTAAATCTATAAATGTTTTTTTAAAACATAACTTGCTAGCATTCTTCTTACATCATACACTTACGTACGCAGTAATCACATTCGGTTAAAACAGCTTATTGATGTGTTTTTTTGGTTTTTTCCCTGACGAGGTGATTGCATTGTTTTACATTATTTTTATTCCTTCTGAAATAATCTCAATGCTTTTTTCAAAACATATGTTGTAGGTATAAATGATTTGAATAACAACTGCATTTGATTCCATTTCTTAATTAATCGTGTTATAGAAAAATATTTCACTTTAGCCTGGAATTTCCGCCTTTATGAGTAGGCTGTAATATCCTTGGCATTTATGTCAATTTTTGCTACCCTGGTAACTATTTATTTATTTTTCCCTTGTTATTTGTACTCACTGAAAATATACATACATTTATATATACATATATATATATATATATATATATATATATATATATATATATATATATATATATATATATATATGTGTGTTATGCTTATATATACATACATACTCATGCATGCAAACATGCACACACACACACACACACACACACACACTCACACACACACATACACACACATACATACACACACACATGCAGTTTTCGTCTACCAAATCCACTCATAAGGCTTTGGTCGGCCTCAGGCTATAGTAGAAGACACTTGCCCAAGATGCCATGCAGTGGGACTGAACCCGGAACCATGTGGTTGGGAAGCAAGCTACTTACCACACAGCCACTCCTGCACCTATATGTGTATATGTATATATATATATATATATATATATATATATATATATATATATATATATATATATATATATATATATATATATATATATATATATAGTAGTAGTAGTAACAGAAAAGAGAAATTTCAGTTGTCCCCACGTGGTGGATTGTAATGTATATAAGAAAAATAAAAACAGAAAATACGCACACTTACATGGTTATAGTATCATTTTTAATGTATCGACCGGTTTCGCAATCGCTATTCATGATACAATGTTTAATTTATATGAAAATATTTTTTCTTAAGAAGAAAATGGGTCCATGTTGTTTATAATGAGATTTATTTTTCTTATATATATATATATATATATATATATATATATATATATATATATGTATATATATATGCATGTATGTATATATGTATATATGCATGTATGTATATACGTATGTATGCATGTATATATGTATATATGCATATATGTATATACGTATGTATGCATGTATATATGTATACATGTGTGTGAGTGTGTGTATGTACGTAACTTGAGGAATAGTAACTTACTTTTGTGTCCTCAGTAGCAGTAAAAGAGATTCTCCCATTGATCCATTTGTTTCCTTGGTTCCCAGATTTTGTAAACAGTTTTGTCAGTGTTTTGCCCTTCACTAATTCGTTGACAGAAAGCGAGCCCATGTTGTGGCCATACATGTGGTACCAGAATGACAAACAGTGAACGCCTGCCTTTAGAGTTGGCGTCCTGATTTTCGCAACAGACCCAGCATTTGATGAAGCTTCGGAATACAGGAAGTAACCTAGCAAGATAGAGAGGCGAGAAGAATTTACAAGATGTGCACGTGTGTGTGTGTGTGTGTGTGTGTGAGTGTTTGTGTGTGTGTGTGTGCGTGTATGTGTGAGTGTGCGCATGTGAGTGTGCGTGTGTGAGTCTTTGTGTGTGAATGTGTGTGTGTGTGAGTGTATGTGAGTGTGTGTGAGCGTGTGTGTGTGAGTCTGTGTGTGTGTGTGTGAGTCTGAGTGTGTGTGATGTGTGTGTGTATGTGAGGGTGTGTGTGTGTGAGTGTGTGTGTGTGTGTGTGTGAGTGCGTGAGCGTGTGTGTATGTGAGGGTGTGTGAGTGTGTGTGTGTGCATGAGTGTGTGTGTGAGTGTGTGTGTGTGAGTGTGTGTGAGTGTGTGTGTGTGAGTGTGTGTGTGTGAGTGTGTGTGTGTGAGTGTGTGTGTGTGAGTGTGTGTGTGTGAGTGTGTGTGAGTGTGTGTGTGTGCGCAAAGTAAAGGTGATAAGGGAAATGGGGAACGCTTCTAAACAAAGCAGAGATAAAGGCCCATCTTCAGATGGATATGAATTAATCTGTGCCCATCCAGTTATGCAAAAATGGCAGGACTTATGGAGATACACATTCCATTGGCTGTATCCTTCTGAAGATAGGCCTTTGTGTTCTCACTTTTGTTAGAAACTCTCTTCATTCAGTGCCAGCGGCACATAAAATGGCACCATTCGAGTGTGATCATTACCAGCGTTGCCTTACTGGCACTTGCACCCGTGCTAGTAGGGTGCCAAGAGCACCATCTGAGTGTGATCGTTGCCAGAGCTGCCAACCGGCTTCCGTGCCGGTGGCACATAAAATGGCACCATTCGAGTGTGATCATTACCAGCGTTGCCCTACTGGCACTTGCACCCGTACTAGTAGGGTGCCAAGAGCACCACCCAAGCGTGATCATTGCCAGAGCAGCCAACTGGTTTCCGTGCCGGTGGCACGTAGAAGGGCACCATATGAGCGGGATCGTTACCAACATTGCCTTACTGGCACTTGTGCTGGTGTCATGTGTAAAAAGATTAGAGCAAGGTCGTTGCCAGTACCGCCTGACTGCCCCATGCTGGTGGCACATAAAAAGCACCCACTACACTCTCGGAGTGGTTGGCGTTAGGAAGGGCATCCAGCTGTAGAAACTCTGCCAAATCAAGATTGGAGCCTGGTGCAGCCTTCTGGTTCGCCAGCCCTCAGTCAAAATCGTCCAACCCATGCTAGCATGGAAAGTGGACGTTAAACGATGATGATGATGATGATGATGATGAGTTCAGGATTCACACTGAATCTGATCTCTAAACACTTTGGTTCATTGTCCAACATTTAAATTCTATTGAAATAGTGAACTTCAATATTCTCACCTTCAAATGTTCCATACGTATGATCCCTGGAAGGTCCTGTCTTCCAAGTAAAGGTTTCCTCATTTTCTCTGATCCAAGTGTTATTTTTCACATTTGGACTAATTTCGCCATGGGTCCATCCACACAGATCACTATCAAAGGTACAGTTTGGGGTCACCAAACCAGCTGCCATCAATGGACATTGATGAAAAAGAAAGCAATTTTCAAATGAAATCTCATTACAATATATTTGTTAATGGAAATGTTTGTGAAACTCTCATCTCATTCTTGGTTGATATTTCCAGATGCCGCACATGGCCAACCTTTCAACAAATACTGATTCTGCTCCATATTCCTTCTTTCATAGAATAAATAATTTTACTTTTCTATTTTCTCCAAGGCCTTTTGAAGCTAGGACTTATTTTCATTCTTATCTTTATATATAAAAGAGAAGTTGTGTGTCTGTCTCCTACGATTTAGATTCCTAACTACTCCCACATTTTGCGGTGCAGTTTAACCAAAACCGGGTATCTTATAGTCGTGATTCATATTGAGCCCTTCTGGGTATTAGCGATTTTTTTAAAAAAAATTGACCATCATCTTTTTCCATTTTAATGCATTTTTTTTGCTATTATATAAGGAAAGTAACTCTCTAAAAATGTCTACGATGAGTCAACGATTTAAAAAAAATTTACCATCATTTTTTTCCCATTTTTAATGCATTTTTTTGCTATTTTTTGGCTATAACTCTCTAAAAATGCTTATATAGTTATTTCCCTTACAAACCCAAGCAATACCGGGTGATACTGCTAGTTATTAATAAAATTTAAAGAAATTATTATTATTATTATTATTATTATTATTATTATTATTATTATTATTATTATTATCATTATCATTATTATTATTATTATTGTCATTGCACAGCTTCTAATGCTGGAGATGTACTATGGTGCCAGCAGTTCACTACCAGTGAACTAAAGTAACACCTAATTTTTCAAGCACCTTCCAGAGTATTCGAGCAGTTCCAAGCAGTGCTGTTTTCTGCAAGTGCTCCACCTTTATTGCAGCCCCTGTTTGTTCCACATACTTCTTGAGATTTTTACTCACTGTTCCCAGGGCTCCGACAATTATTGGTACTACTGCTACCTTTTTCATCGACCACAACTGCTTAACTTCCCAAGCTAACCTGTCATATATCTCAACTTTTCATTCTTCCTTATTGCATACCTTGTTGTCAGCTGGGCATTCTATATCTATGATCCAGTATAGTTTGTTTTCTTTCTGAATTAAGACTATGTCCGGCTTCCTATTCTCTATCTTATGGTTGTACTGAATCATAAAATCCCACAGGATCTTTGCATTATCAGTTTTGATGATACCTTCGGGTTTGTAGTAATACCAATTTTTTTCTTAGTCAAATCCATACTTGTTGCAAAGTGTCCAATGGACGAGCCTTGCTGTATTGTTGTGGCATTTCTTATATTCCTTCTGGGCTAGTGGTGTACATTGGCTGGTAATATGACATACGGTTTCACAGTTTTGTCCTCAGATTCTACACTTATCATTTTCTGCTGTGTTGTCTATTCTGTATTTTATGTAGTTTGTTCTTGGGCAGCACAGACTAGAGCCTCTGTTTCCGGTTTTAAATCACTTTTAGTCATCCACAGCCATCTTTTTCCTCTGTCTGTCGTATCTTCAACATCCCTATGAATTTGACCATGCATTCTTTTCTTTGCTCACCTATTTTCAGTTTCATTCATTCTCAAGTGCTTGTACAGTGCTTTATCCTTGCAATCTTTCATCCTACACAAGCCTGACCTTCTTACTTCTAATAATAGTGGTTCTGTGGCATTTTTACATACCATGCTATGTTTGAATAATTCACCTCTGGAAACATATTCAAACCCCAAAGAATCCCTCTCAACACATGGCTATGATGCTCCCCCACTACTTCTGCTCGTGATCAGAGATGCACATATCATCAGCCACTAAGGGACATGCTCAACTGGTTAAGGTCCAACAACTGACAAGCAAATCTGTGGTATTGAGCAGAATATTTGCTGTAGCCCATCTTTTATACCAAGACAGAACAATGTACATGATAATACTTCCAATCAGTTAAGATCAGAAGCCATGAGAGCCACTGCCTGGTACTGCATCAGGGCATTTATTATTATTTTTATGATTATTATTATTATTATTATTATTATTATTATTATTATTATTATCATTATTATTTTTTTTTTTCTTCTTTCAAATTTGCTTCCATTTCTTGCCGAGTGTCTTCCCGACTCCTAGGGCAAAGAAACTCATAGTATACATTGGTAGGCCATTAAACCAAACTCAGTAGTTCGTTCATTTTTTTTTTTTTTTTAAAGTTAAATTAAAATACATGAGCAGCAACAGTTCTCACATCGACAATGCTCTTCTCAATACGTGTGATGTACCAGTTAAGACAATCTTTTTAAGACAATTATTATTATTATTATTATTATTATTATTATTATTATTATTATTATTATTACCTTTCTTTTCTTCTTTCAAATTTGCTTCCATTTCTTGCCGAGTGTCTTCCCGACTCTTAGGGCAAAGAAACTCATAGTATACATTGGTAGGCCATTAAACTAAACTCAATAGTTCGTTCATTTTTTTTTTTTTAAAGTTAAATTAAATTACATGGGTCGTAATAATTCTCACATCGACAATGCTCTTCTCAATACATGTGATGTACCAGTTAAGATAATCTTTTGCACTTCTTGCAGGGATGGTAAGCCAGGGATCATTCTCATATAATTTTCGGTTCCCTTCTTGATCATTCCTAGTGCTCCTACAATCACTGGTATTGTAACCGCCTTGAGATGCCACATTTTCTCAATTTCAATGAGTAGGTCTTTATATTTTCTGAGCTTGTCAAACTCTTTCGCTGAGATATTATGATCACAGGGGATGCTCATGTCGATCATAAGCAAACTTTATTGTTTTGGTCTTTCACAACAATATCTGGTTTATTGGCCTTGATGGTTCGGTCTGTATGTACTGGAAAGTCCCACAGAATGGTTACATTTTCTCCTTCAGTTACAGCCTCAGGGTGGTGATTATACCACTTGTCGGCAGTTTTGATATTGTAATGCCGACTTATTAGCCAGTGGAGATATTGGCCAACTCTGTCATGTCTTAATTTATACTCCATTGGTGCTAAGACTTTACATCCAGAGATTAGGTGGTCCACTGTTTCAATCATGTCATTGCAGAATCGGCATTTTGGGTCTGCTCCATTTTTCATCACATTGGCCTGGTAGTTCCGGGTTAATAGGCTTTGATCTTGAGCAGCCAGGATGAAACCTCGCTCTCTGCTTTTAGCCCTGAGCTCCGTAGCCACTGATGGTTTTGCTTCTGGTCAACATCAGCTTGTTTGCTGCGGGTCACATATTTGCCGTGCAGAGGTTTCTCCTCCCACCTATCAGCCAATTGCTCGTGCGCTTTTTTCATTGCCATCATTTTCACCTTCTTTGCAACAATAGTTGCCGTACTCCCCTCGGGTTGTTCAGTTTGGGTATCCTGCACGAGATCAATAGCAAATTTTTTGCTTTCCTTTATGATAGAATGAAGCTTCTTTCGTCTCTCGTGATTTTCCACGAGCTTTAGCATCCAGTCATTCGATATTTCGAGATATTTGGCCAGTCCAATTGTGGTTGTTTTGTAAGCTAGTTCAAATTGGATCAGCCTCGACCTCCTTGGGCTCTGGGAGGTAAAGGCGATCTACGTCGCCTTTGGGTGGTGCATCCTATTACAACTCAGCAGCTTGCGTATTTTTCTATCTATATTCTTTACTTCACTCATATTCCAGTTCAACACATTGTAGCTATAAGTAACAACTGGAACTGCTAAGGAATTTATAGCTAACACCTTGTTACATGCATTTAGTTCAGATTTCAGGACTGCACGAACTCTCCTATAACATTCCTTCCTGATTTTCTCTTTCATGCTTGCATGCTGAATACCAAGCCTTCATTTATCCCTAAATATTTGTATGTTTGTTCTTGCTCAAGCTCTCTTATGACTGTGTCAACATCTAACACGACTGAATTTGTGGTCTTCACTTTCCCTTTCTGGAAAGTGGCCTTGGCACACTTCTCAAGTCCAAACTCCATCCCGATGTCATCGCTGAATGCTTTCACGGTGCGCAATAGGCCTTCAAGTTCATTTATTATTATTATTATTATTATTATTATTATTATTATTATTATTATTATCATTATTATTATTATTATTATTATTATTACTATTATTATGATTATGATTAATTGAAGGTGATGAGCCGGCAGAATCGTTAGCACACCAGGCAAAATGTTTAGCAGTATTTCATCCGTCTTTACGTTCTGAGTTCAAATTCCGCTGAGGTTGACTTTGCCTTTCATCTTTTCGGGGTCAATAAAATAAATACCAGTTGAGTACTGGGGTCAATGTAATCAATGTGTTCATATAAGATTTTTAGGAAAATGGACAAAGCAAAGTACATGTTGTCCTCAATTCTGTGGATCTGACTACATGTTTCTAATGAGTTAAGACTTTTTGACAGGGACCCACTTTCTGGAACCTGAAGGTAGCAGTTATAGGGTTATACAGTGAACCCTACAGGGAATGGTTCAAAAAGGAAAATTAGAATGGAATCAGTAAAAAAATTATAAGGAAATGGTAATAGAAAGCCTTTGAGAAGTGAGGAGGAATGAATAACTAATTTAGAAAAGGTCGTTAGAGGAGGAATATCAATGCTGTATTATTAGTAGCAAGAATGATGCTGGAACACCTTTTCATCCTAATTAAATCCTTCTATTGAACCTACCCCCTTCACATCCACCCTACACCTCCCTGCTACCCAGTCTCTTCCACAAACTCTCTTTAAAGAATTACTAGGATAAATCCTTTTACCTGGTTGGCGGACAACTATCTTCCGTTCTGGACATCCGTACAATTTTTGAACTCGAAGAATGTCTAACTGACTCATACCAATGCGTTGACCAATTGTTACACCTTCCTTGAGAGATTCAACTGTTTGTATACTTCGGTCTATAGCAAATTCATATGGATTGTAATGCATGATTGAATTGTAATCGTATGGAAGCCCCTGAGTGCTAACAATTGGTGGATACAATTTTAAGAAATTGCTTTTGGCCTCTGAAACAAACAAAAGGAAAATAATTCCATTGTACAAATGAATTGTAATTGAAGATCAGGAAAGATAATTAATTATAAAAATATATTTATATTGGCTGAGAAGTTAATCAGGGTGGGATGAGTTATGAAGAGGAATTATGAAGAGTTATGAAATATGAGTTATGAAGAGGAATTATGAAGAGTTATGAAATATGAGTTATGAAGAGTTATGAAATATGAGTTATGAAGAGTTATGAAATATGAGTTATGAAGAGGAATTATGAAGAGTTATGAAATATGAGTTATGAAGAGGAATTATGAAGAGTTATGAAATATGAGTTACTAGCAGCATAGCCCGGCGTTGCCCGGGTATGTAAGAGCCCCTAGTAGGCAATGACTAATCCCAATCTAGTTCTTTCCCTCTAGGGAACGAAGGTGCATGTGTAGGTTGCAATGTCTTCTCTTCACTCGAATACTTCTGTGTATACGGTGTTCCTAGCTGTCCCTTTGGGCGAAAACATGAAAACATCATTGTGCCTCCCAACACGTGAACAGCCCATGTAGAGTTGACCGTGGGCGAAGCACTGTTCACCCAACTGTAACCCAGCGACTTATAGCGTTTGGCCTTGGGATGTATTGATGGACATTGCGAAGCAGAGTTTAACAGGAAACTGAGAACGCCTGAAGTGGATTGGTAGGTCAACGCCCGACGGTTGAAGGTGCATGCGTGGAATGAAGATGTCCTCTCCCTTCCCACAACGGGTAAGTATTGTGGCCATCATTAAATGTGGTGGCAAATGTTTCACAACCAGACGTGTGCCGTTGCACTGTTTAGGTGGAACCAAATTCCTGATGAGCATAATGGGCGCACCGACTTTTAACTTCAGGATGTGTGGCGGCAGGCCTGGCGGTTCAAGTGAATTCAGGAATTCAACAAGATAATCGGCAAGCTCGTCAGGGTCTGCTGTCCTATCAATAGATTTGTAGACGTGGACATTACCAGGAATAGCTTCAAGTAGCTGGATATTGATGGAGTTGAGAGTTAAAAAGGTCGAGTTGCGTCCCCTAGGCAGTCTATATCAGGAATAGCTTCAAGTATTTATTAGCTTCTGTATTTATTAATAAGGTGGGATTCCATGGTTATGTGCCGCACAACTCCATCCCAATTTTAGAATCTTTCCCCTCTACAAATTTAAAGACAATGCCACTCATACCCAGCGAATAACCATGGAATCCCACCTTATTAATAAATACAGACCACTTCTAAACAGATGCCTCTAACACGAACCCACAACAACACACTTACACCTGCACACACCCTACACACACCTTTACCCATATTAACACCATGACACACACAAATATATGGTTCCACACATACACATAATTGAATACGGGTGCAAAACATCCAACACTATTTTTTGGAAATGGCTTAAATATTGACTTCACACAAATACGTTGCTTCCCGATACAGGCACAAGGCCAGCAACTATAATATTGAAAATTGTACCCACACACATACACATATATACACGCGCGCGCGCGCCCCAACATACATATAAACACACACAACGGCGCTGCGCGCACACACATACATACATACAGCTCCTCCCTGTTCTAAACGAACTTACTTATCCAGTCAAGCGGAAATACACTCCCTAACTACGCGCTAAAAGCTATTTAAATATCCACATGACGTCTACTGACCAGCCTGAACAATAGAATTTTCAACAACACTATTTCGAAAATTCTAAACATTCACATGACCTCTTTATTATGGCCAATAAGAATTTTAGGCGGGACACTAGCCAAATTTTAACTTCTCTGAGCCTTTTTTCTTACCACACCCCACACCAACTTCCATTCAAACATTCACGTGACCCCCTTCATAATGACCCAATCAAAATTTTAGGCGCGAAACCAAGCAAATCCAAAACAACTCTGGAGCCTCTTTTTTTCACATATAAGAGACAGACTCTAATCTCTCTTTATATTTTGATAAGCATAACAAATGCGCAACCGGTAAAAAGAACTTTCACCTATTAAATTACTTAAATTAACTTCAATTATTTTCAGTATTTTCTTCATTTCCTTTTTTATATATATATATATATATATATATATATATAATATATACTCTCTCTTTTTACTTTTTTACATATTTCAGTCATTAGACTGCGTCCATACTGGAGCACCGCCTTTGTCGAACAATCGACCCCGGACTTATTCTTTGTAAGCCCAGTACTTATTCTATCGTCTCTTTGCCGAACCGCTAAGTGATGGGGACGTAAACACACCAGCATCGGTGTCAAGCATGCTAGGGAGACAAACACAGACACCAACACACACACACATACATATATATATATATACATATATACGACAGGCTTCTTTCAGTTTCCGTCTACCAAATCCACTCACAAGGCATGGTCGGCCCGGGCTATAGCAGAAGACACTTGCCCAAGATGCCACGCAGTGGACTGAACCCGCAACCATGTGGTTGGTTAGCAAGCTACTTACCACACAGCCACTCCTGTATATATATATATATATATATATATATATATATATATATATAATGTATGTATATATATATATATATATATATATATATATATATAATATATATATAATATATATATATATATGTATATATATATATTATATATATATATATAATATATATACATATATCTATATATATGTGTGTGTGTGTGTGTGTTGTGTGTGTGTGGCGTGTGTGTGTGTGCCAACATGGAAAGCAGACATTAAATGATGATGATAGATATGTTCCCACTCAGCTGTAAACGGATGAGCCTGCAGTGGACTGATCTTCTGACCAGGGGACAGCTCACCTAAGCCAGCAGACTGGCATCATTTGAAAGATAAAATGATGCAAAGCACATTGTAACCAGTGATGTGTAACAACATCTGATAGTCTGGTTAATCACACGATCACAAGATGTATGTATGTATGTATGTATGTATATATCTATCTATCTATATATATATATATATATATAGCCAGTACCGCATCGACTGGCCTCCGTGCTGTGGGCACGTAACAAACAACATCCGAGCGTGGCTGTCTGCCAGCCTCGTCTGGCACCTGTGTCGGTGGCACATAAGAAAACACCATCCGAGCGTGGCCATCTGCCAGCCTCGTCTGGCACCTGTGTCGGTGGCACATAAAAACACCATCCGAGCGTGGCCGTCTGCCAGCCTCGTCTGGCACCTGTGTCGGTGGCACATAAGAAAACACCATCCGAGCGTGGCCGTCTGCCAGCCTCGTCTGGCACCTGTGTCAGTGGCACATAAAAACACCATCCGAGCGTGGCCGTCTGCCAGCCTCGTCTGGCACCTGTGTCGGTGGCACATAAAATCACCCACTACACTCACGGAGTGGTTGGCATTAGGAAGGGCATCCAGCTGTAGAAACACTGCCAGATCTGACTGGCCTGGTGCAGCCTTCGAGCTTGCCAGACCCCAGTTGAACCATCCAACCCATGCTAGCATGGAGAACGGACGTTAAACGATGATGATGATGATGATGATGATGATGATATATATAAAAGTTAGAAAAACCACCTTTTATCAATTCAAAATAAACAGTTAAATTACACCATCTAGAAAATTACATATTTTCTAGATGGTGTAATTTAATCGTTCATTTTGAATTGATAAAATGTGGCTTTTTTCTAACTTTTATATATATATTGTATTTTGTGAAATTTGATTTAGTATTTCTAAATTGAATTTTTCCCTGTAAGTTAGGAATAATATTCCCTCAAATTATTATTATTATATATATATTATACACATATATATATATGATCCGGTTCTTGACTGAAGATTGAAGGCTTCGAATGTCCCATCCGTGTTTTTTGTATCGTCTTCTAAATGTTTTGCGCTCTCGTCCCAGTTTGTATTTTTTTTACATATATATATATATACATATATATGTATATATATATATATATATTATATGTATATATATATATATGTAATATATATATATATATATATAAATATATATATATATATATATAATATAGTCAGTGCTTTGTATATCCTAAAAAGTACACTCTAACTAAACGATAGAGCAGTAATGTTTTTAAAATAATAATAATAATTAAATTATTGTATACAGTGCTCAGGTACACCACAACTTGTCACAAGAGTGTATAAAGCGTATGCAGTAATATACAAATGTCTGGGAAGTGAACAATGTATGAGTCAGATACATGCTTGTGTGTGTATGGAGGGGAGAAAATCAGGTGTAGTGTTGGCGAATCTCAGGAAGCATGGAAGTTTTGATGCAGTGCTCCGACAACTAACAACTGATGCCGGCAGTTTGTTCCATGCTTCAGCAACTCTCAGCGTGAAAAAATGTTTCCAAAAGTCATGGGAGCTGTGCTGTTTTCTGGCTTTGTAAACGTGTTCACAGGTGTTAGACAGGTGGAGTTTGAAAAGCTGCTCAGAGTTATTGTTTGTAAGATGGTTAAAAATTTTATGGGTGTCTGCCAAGTCAGCTGCCAGACGTCGGAGTTTCAATGTATCCATGTTCAGGGAAGTAAGGCATTCAGAATATGGCAAATGCCTGATGGAGGGTATTCTTTTGGTTGCATGTCGTTGAACAGCTTCCAGACAATTGATATCCTGGGCAAGATAGGGGTTCCAGACCGGTGATGCAAATTCCAGGTGAGGTCTTACCATAGCTATATAAAGCCGGAGAGCAGCTCACAAAGGATTTGGTGAGTGATGCCAAGACACCCTCAGCCTTCTTGACAATTTTAGCGATATGTTTTGTCCAACGCAAATCACTGTCGATAATAACACCCAGTGTTGTGGAGGGAGTAGGTGGACACTGGGTTTCTCCTCCCAAAATGCATGGTGGTACATTTGTCCACAGCCAGCTTGAGTTGCCAGTCCATGATCCACTGCTGCATTGTGTCCAGGTCTGCTTGCAATAGAGGTCTATAGTGTACAGGATCTGACCTCTTTATTTCAAGGTACAGCTTGATATCATCTGCATATTTCAGCACTGTGGCATTCTTTAAGTTGGCATCTATGTCATTAACATATGCAACAAATAAAAGGGAGCCAAGAACAGATCCCTGTGGTACACCAGATGTCATCTCATAGGATGAAGAGTGCTGTCCTAGAACTGTGACAACCTCTTTTCGGCCGAAAATAAAGGACTTTAACCAGAGTTCATCTCTTACACCCAACGCAGAAAGCTTCACCATAAGTCTTTTGTGTGGCACAGAGTTAAAAGCCTTAGCAAAGTCCAGGTAAACAACATCCACCAAGGATCCATGATCAGTGATTTGGGTAATGTCGATGCAGTTAAGTCTATGTCTAGTCATAGAGTGAGCAATGGTTTCACACAAAGCCCTTAGCCTTATAGAAAACTCATCTGATTCCAATGGCCATGGGTATATAACCTCTCTTCAAACTGGAGGTAGAAAACCATTACAGTCAATTAATTTGTAAACAAAGAATAAATGTACACTGAGCTTTAAACAGGATGAGTTATCTCCCTTAAATTAGTCTTGTTGGCGAATCTTATGGACCTAAAGGGCAAACAGGACATCTCTGCCCTTAAGCTGTCTCCAGTCTGCAAGAACTTTTTCCAGCTCTAATTGACAAACAGAGAATCCCCTATTTCAAATGCTACCTGTTGCAGGTGTGGGATTCCCCGTTTGTCAATTACAAAGCATTTCCAGAACTTAGTGTCATGTGGTAGGCAGGTCTTCTCAAGAACCTCATATCACCAAACACTCTCTTAAACTATAGAACTTAAGTCTTGAGTTTAAGAGAGTGTCTGGGCTCAGTGAGGCTTTAAGGGCTAAGCGAGGCTTGCCTGTCCTGCTATGCAGAGCTTGCATCCTCCACTCCCACTTATATAGGACCTTGGCTTCTCTATGATCTTCTGTTTAATTTCGTATGGAGTTCCTTCATACTTAAAGTGCCACATGTGGATGGCCAAGGATGTGACATAACATTTTTCCAGAACCCTAAAAGAGTATCTGTGGTTGTACAGGCGCCACTTAAAAGTAGTTCCAGTCAATCTGATATATCTCCAAACTTGAGTGTTGGTTGTGTTCACGCCTCTGGTGTATGTTCTGAGTGCTCTGGGCCTGGAGTTGTTAACACTGCTGTTGCTGGGGCTGTCATCGGTGCTGTTACCAGGGGGAATGGGTTCTGGTGATATTGGTGTGCTTGCTGCAGTTGCAGTATTCATCCCTAGAAATAGTGCTGGTGATGCTGTTGCTAATGGTGTTGTGGCTGGTAGTACTGGGCATGGGATTGGTAACTCTGCTGGTGCCACTCATTTCCCCAGTTTCCCTGACAAGACTTGGGTTAACCCAAACCTATGGTAAAAGACACTTGAAACGGTGAGATTTTCAACACCCACTCACTGCATATTTACATAATAAATATTCCACATGACTGATGAATGCCCAATGTTTTCAAAGACAGCAACAAACCCAGAAGAGATACAATGATATGGGAAAATATTGGAGAGCAGCAAACGTCAAAGTTGAATTGATCAAACAAGGGAGACAACTCAAAACATATTTCTTATTAGGCCCCATCAGTGGAAATATAAACGTCAACAACAACAGCAGAAACAAATACAAAACTAATATATAGAAACATTTGTAATCAATTTCCTGAATCATAATTTTTAATTATTTTGAAAAAAATAATTAAAACACAGAAGAATTCTATTTTAGTTAGAATTCTTCTGCTGATTAAACGGTTGAGTGAAACATTAATTCTTACTTTCCTTTACATTAGTCATATTTATTTTCACATAATTATCTCGATCTGGTCGACTCTGTTCGTGATAAAATCCCAGTGTATGTAGCATCTCATGAGAAACAATTCCTCTCGATCGGCAGCCACGGCCGAGAGATATTCCTTGGGGTTTGCCTTTGTAACCAATATTACTGTGACACCTACAGAAGAAACATCAACATTGGATTATTACTAAGGGGATTCGTATATCTGTCTGTCTATGTGTCAACAAGGAGAATATATATATATATATATATATATATATATATATATATATATATATATATATTGGTAAAACGGTAAGATAACAAAAGAAAGAAAGAGACCTCAATATTATGTAAATAGAGGAAATTTATCTATACAATAATATGTTACATTACTCGATAGTCAAGATAAAACTCTGAGTTTCAGATGCCGAAGTGGAAATCCACAACACCATCTCTTCGGTTATCTGGCTATTTGAAAACGCTATGAAAAAATACCGTTATACAAAGGGAAATTACTGTGTTATAACTCTGCTTGCCTGCGTACTTATACATCGCTCGCATTTTTCGTCATAAAAATTATATAAAAATACATAAAAAATATATAAAAAATATATAAAAATATATAAAATCTTCTTGGGACATAACATAGAAAGCATGTTCTATCTGTTTTCTTTAGGGGACCAAAAACGTAACAGAAATTTAGTCACATGTAGGCATGATCCGAAAAGTTCTGTCCTTGTGTTTAGACATGTAGTAGGGTCTAAGCTGCTTTTCCAGATAAGCCATCTCTCCATGTCGCACAGACCGCACCTCCCGCTGCCGTTGGTAGAGGGCTTACATCTGGCCAAAATCTTCCAATGTATGTTATAATCGATACCTTTTTCTCTTAAAGACCAAATATGATTAGATAATTGTGTCGCTTTTCTTTTGTTCCAGTGCCTAAAGCTCAAAGTGTGGTTATTGAACCTGGCCTTGAAGTTACCCTCTATAAGGCCCACGTATTTCTTCGTCGAAACAGTGTCTTTAGTGGTTATAGAGTTTATGGTAGCTTCATATATGATGGACTTGGACATGCAAGCTCCATTTAGCTGGCACAATTCTTTATTCCTGCATGAACAGCTGTTTTCTTGTTGTGTTTTTTGTATGTTATGTTTGATTATGTTTTTAAAATTGGTAGTGGAACTAAAACTAATTTTTAAATTGTGTCTATTGAAGAGTTTCCTATAAGTATGGTTAACTGGAAAATGTCTATCTATCAGTGCTAGGAAATATTTACCTATATTGAAGGCCACCTCGTTACCTATATTGAAGGCCACTAAATGTAGGCTTATCAACCCAGCCAAGTCAGAACTTGGGATCATTAGTAAAGAAATTTTAGATAAAATAAATGCGACAGCTGTTGCTTTGTTTATGTCCCTGTAACTTAGCAAAAGTGACTGATAGAATATGTATTAGTCTTTAAAAATAATAAGAATTGGGGGTCAATTCTTTTGACTAAAAATTATAGAAGGTGGTGCTCCAGCATGGCCACAGACTAATGACTGAAAGAAATAAGAGATAAATTATATACTCTCATGCATACACATACATACACACACACACACACACACACAAAACACACACACACACACACACACACACACACACACACACACACACACACACACACACACATACACACACACATATACACACACACTTAGAAGATTGTTTGCTATGACCAGTCAGAGACTGACCATTAGTTTTGCACCTATGAATTTCTTAGCTGAACAGGTGACTCAGCAGTCTCAAATGGCCAGATGCACATAACCTCTCCACAACTGGGGGAAGGAACACGTCTCGGTCAATTAAGGTTGTAACCAAAAATTCCAGAACGAAAATTCTACTGGCAATAACTCTAGGAGGGGTGGGGGTTATTCCTTTTAGATTGGTTCCAATTGTGACTGCGTATAGATGATTGCTTTCGCCAGTCAGCACATAAAATAAGGACACACATAAATCATTGTGTGTGTGTGTCTGTGTGAGTGTGTGGGGAGGGGTCTGTGTATATTTATATGCATGTATGTGAATGCATATGTATACACACACACAAATAATAATTTTACATCCACTTTCCATGTTGGCATGGGTTAGATAAGTCGTCAGTTCTTAGAGTTATTACCCCTTAGATGAGTTGACCATCATGCCTAAGTTGGTCGTTCCATTTTTGCTATGACTTCACACACCCCAATCCACATTTCAGAATGTCTTGTGTACATACCATCAAAACAACAGCACCAGAGAAGCATATATTTCAACAGAATGTTGCAGAGTCTTAGACACACAGACAAACCACCCTTAACACCTGGCTGACATCACATATCACATGACCATTCTTTAACTCTATTTCCCATCAACAAAAGCATTGCAAATAATATCCAAATAGATAAATGCCTGAAACCATGGTATAGGCTTCAATACTCACCTGCATCAGTTTCATAACCCTTTATTGAAAACTTATTATTCTTCAAATAATCACTTGCATTCTTGAAACAGTCTGTAGCCTTACCCAAATCCTGTGCCAATATACACGTAGTTCTCTTCATCCGTTTGGTTCTTAAATTTTATACAGTCTTTACCATTAAGCCTCGTCATTTCCTGAATATGTTGTATTCCTTCCATTATGGTTTCCTTCTCATATTCTTCTGTAATTGTAAAAAGCAACATCATGGATTAAAATAACTTCAAACATTTGGACCAGAAAAGGAATACAAACAACATCATCTCTGCCATCAACATTTTTGTTGCAAGAAGAAGGTCCGTACCATTGACAATCCTTTTTTAGGGCCTCAAAAATTGCTGGGACGGAGAAAGTCATTCTCAAATCAAGCCCCTGACCAGAACAAACTATACTCTGCTGAAGGTTGGCAAGGACCAGGTACTGGCATTAAACTGGGTGACAACAGAGTGAACTCCCCGAAATGCACCCAAAGAACAGGTGATACACACCACACACACACACACACACACACACACACGTAAGTAGTGAGTACCGATCTCAAAATGTTGGGCGTCACAGAGATGACACAGGATAAACATGTCTGGTGATATGAGGTTGTTGAGGGAGACCAGGCCCGCTACATGAGACTAAGTCCTGGAAGTGCTTTGTATTTCACCCTCGTGTAACACTAATTCCCACATCCCACCCCAATGAACCAAACTCCATTTCTTCTTCATACTCTATTATTTCTTTCTCCCTCCCCTCTCCCACAAACCACCTTCAGGAACTCATGCACCCTGTACAATCCTCTACGCTTCCATTTATATTCCCATCCTTGTACCTCAGGGATATTCCCTGGCACACTGACATCATCTCCCACGATGATTTGTCATCGTCGTTTAATGTCCGCTTTCCATGATGGCTTTGATTGAAGACTGGTGAGCCAGAAGGCTGCACCAGGCTCAAAATTTGATATGGCAAAGTTTAAACAGCCAGATGACCTTTCTAATGCCAAACACTCTGAGAGTGTAGTGGGTGCTTTTTACATACCATGGGCATGGGAACCAATTAGGCGGCACTGGCATCAACCACGTTTGGATGGTGCTTTTTACATGCCACTGGCATGGTTACCAATCTGGTAGGTACTGTCATTGGCCATGGCAATGACTTCACTTGCTTCAACAGGTTTTCGCAGGCGTAGTTTATTGTCCAATGATTGAAGGGTACCCTTAGATGGGCCGGTTATGCTGCACTGGCATAGGCCACATTTAGAATCTCACTTGGTTCGCCGAGTCTTCTCAAGCATAGCATATCTCCAAAGGTCTCGGTTTCTTGTCATTGCCTCCATGAGGCCCAACATTCAGAGGTCGTGCTTCACCACCTCATCCCAGGTTTTCCTGGGTGTACCTCTTCCACAGGTCCCCTCTATTGCTAGGATGTGACACTTTTTCATACATCTGTCTTCATTCATACGTAACATATGACCATACCAGCACAGTTGTCTCTCTTGCACACCACATCTAATGCTTCTTAAATCCAAATTTTCTCTCAGGGCGCTTATACTCTGTCATGTATGCACACTAACATCACACATCCTGCAGAGCATACCAGCTTCATTTCTTGTGAGCTTACGCATGTCCTCAGCAGTCACAGCCATGTTTCACTGCCATGTAGCATGGCTGTTCATATACATGTGTCATACAGTCTGAGCAAGAGGCCCTTTGTCACCAGCAGTGGTAGGAGCTCTCTGAACTTTGCCCAGGCTATTCATATTCTAGCAGCTACAATCTCAGAGCATCCACCCACCGCTACTGACTTGGCCACCTAGGTAATGGAAGCTATCAACTACTTCTAGTTTTTCCCCCTGGCATGAGACGGAAGCTGTTTTCTGTGCATTTTCAGTGTCTATTGCCCCTGTGCATCTGCCACACACAAAAACTATCTTCCTAGTTATCCCCCCACCCTTTGATATTGCTGCCCCTCTTATGTGTCCATAACTTACACCAGGTACATCTCATGAAGTTTCTACCTATGCCTTTTCTACAGATTGAGCAGGGCCATCTATCTGAAGGGATTTGTGGCTTGCCTGCCTTCCTACTTACGAAGACATTGGTTTTTGGTAGATTGACTCTAAGGCCCTCTGATTCCAAACCTTGCTTCCACACCTGAAACTTCTCCTCGAGTTCTGATAGTGACTCAGCAATAAGAGCAAGGTCATCAGCATAGAGGAGCTGCCAGGGGCATCCTGTCTTGAATTCCTCTGTTATTGCTTGGAGGACTATGAAGAATAAGAGGGGGCTGAGGACTGATCCTTGGTGGATAGATATTTATTAATCTTTAATTGACAAATCATTAAACTAAACTTTGATATAAGATCGGTTTCCATGGAGATGTTTTCCATTTCTGTGAGCAATCACTGATTTAAGCTTTTGTGAACAAAATTATCAAAGTTTGATTGTTAAAAATTCTTCCGCAAAACATCATAAAAAACACAAAGTCATCACTTACCAAAATACGAATGAATGTTAAATGGAACCACACCATTTGGCCAGCGCCGCTTAAGATCTCCAACAGCATTTCTACTCTGCAGAAAAGATATTTTTATCAAACTTTTCTTAAATAGCAATATTGGGTTGAAAAGAACTTGGTAACTGTGCATGTGTGTGCGTGTTTGTGTGTGTGTGTGTTTATGCGTGTGTGTGTTTGTGCGTGTGTGTTTGTGTGTGTGTGTTTGTGTGTGCATGTTTGTGTGTGTGTGTTTGTGTGTGTGTGTTTGTGTGTGTGTGTGTTTGTGCGTGTGTGTGTTTGTGCGTGTGTGTGTTTATGCGTGTGTGTGTTTGTGTGTGTGCGTGTGTGTGTGCATGTTTGTGTGTGTGTGTTTGTGTGTGTGTGTTTGTGCGTGTGTGTGTGCATGTTTGTGTGTGTGTGTTTGTGTGTGTGTGTTTGTGCGTGTGTGTGTGCATGTTTGTGTGTGCGTGTTTGTGTGTGTGTGTGTGTGTGTTTGTGCGTGTGTGTTTGTGTGTGCGTGTGTGTGTGTGTTTGTGCGTGTGTGTTTGTGCGTGTGTGTGTTTGTGCGTGTGTGTGTGTGTGTGCATGTTTGTGTGTGTGTGTGTGTTTGTGCGTGTGTGAGTGTGTGTGTGTGTCTACTTGAATACTATGGCAGAAATCTTTATCAAAGGACCAATATTTACCAGTGGCTTTGTGGTTTGATTAAAAATCAATATTTACCCAAGGACTATGTCCATCGAGATCAATATCACCTTGGAACATTCCTGGTAAAAGAAAAAAAAAAAAAAACATGAAACAGGGCAACATTTTTTCCTGTTTAAAACTGTTTTAGAAAATAGAAACTTCGACGTTTCATTAAAACCAGAAAACCTTTCCCTCACCCTCTTCCTTGATTTCATTTCTAATTACCAGCCCTTCTTATTATATAAGGTACTAGACAAGTAGTAGAAGTAGTAGTAGCAGCTGTTGTTGTTGTAGGTGGTGGTGGTACTGGTGGTGGTGGGGGGGGTGATGATGAAGATGATGAAGGTGGTGCTGTTGTTGTTGCTGTTGCTGTTGAGCGAACGGTCTTCGTCCCACAGCTCGCAAGATGGGAGAAGTCCGAAACATGGTCCTTTGCTATTCGTAAGACCCGCAGAAGAGAAAGCAGGTCAACTCCCGACACCGAGAGCATCGACGGATGGATGAATGCGCAGCATCCAGGCTCAGCGGTTGCGTAGGAAGTCGGGGACAAGAAATAGGAAGAAAGAGTGAGAGAAAGTTGGGGCAAAAGAGTACAACAGGGGTCGTCACCACCCCCAGCTGGAGCCTCGTGGTGCTTTAGTTGTTTTCGCTCAATAAACACACACAACGTCCAGTCTGGGAATCGAAACCACGATCTTCTGACCGCGAGTCCGCTGCCCTAACCATTGGGCCATTGCACCTCCACTGCTGCTGCAGGTGGTGGTGGTGGGTTTTCTCTCTGATATTCTTCCCTTCAGAGCATTGAAGCTTGATCCAAGATTGTTAAAGACTTTGGTGGATTTCTGAATCTCATATGAATGATAAACTTGGTCACATTGGAATGATACACTAAATCACTTAGGGATGATATATTAGGTCATTTAGGAAGGACACACTAAATCATTGAAGAAGGATACACTAGATCGCTTATGAAGAATACACTATCATTAAGGAAGAATTCTCTATTACTTAGAAAGGATACACCAAATCATTTAGGCAGCATTATTGGTAGTAATAGTGTTAGTGCTTTTGTTGATAGTGGGGAGATAGTGTGGTGGTGGTGGTGGCGACAGTGGTGGTGGTGGTGGTGGCGACAGTGGTGGTGGTGGTGGTGGTGGGAGTGTTATCATTGCTGCTGTTAGTGTTGCTAGCAGTCCTGTAAAATTAATGGACACTTTGATAATGCCCAGTCCTGAGGCTGAACAGTAGACTTCAGCCACAACACAACCATCAACCATCAACCATCAACCATCAACCATCAACCATGGCCATAAATTCATTCACATTATTTGTGTTTGTTTTTGCTTTCTATTTCCTTCCTCTCCTTTCCAGTGTCAACACAGAAATAGTTATGGACAAATCTTTATATATAAAAGTGAAGTTGTGTGCTGTCTGTTTCCTACGATTTAGATTCCTAACTACTCCCACATTTTGCGGTGCAGTTTAACCGAAACTGGGTATCTTATAGTCGTGATTCATATCGAGCCCTTCTGGGTATTAGCGTGCGTCTACGATGAGTCTACGATTAAAAAAAAATTTACCGTCATTTTTTTCCATTTTAATTTTTTTTCTATTATATAAGGGAAGTAACTCTCTAAAAATGTCTACGATGTGTCAACGATTTTTAAAAAAATTTACCATAATTTTTTTTCCATTTTTAATGCATTTTTTTGCTATTTTTTGGCTATAACTCTCTAAAAATGCTTATATAGTTATTTCCCTTACAAACCCGAGCAACGCCGGGCGATACTGCTAGTTTACAATAAAAAGACTTCAATTAATGTTATATGACCATACCTGGGACATCTTCTGGGTGAGCAGGATCGAATCCTGGAAGGGAAAAAGAATATTTGCATATTTAGTATCACACAATATCACACATGTCATACAATAACCTTTTTGTTGTATATTTTTTTATAAACTTTGGAAAATTTTCCGTTTGCTGTATTTTTGTTAAATTTTTTAAATATTATTTATGTAACACTTTCCACTCTTCCTTTTTTTTACTCATTTGTAAAATATTCTTAGAATATTTTTTGTGCAACGTCTATTTCTCTCTCTCTCTATCTATCTTTGCCTCTCTTTTGCCTTCCTCCCTCTCTCTTTAGTGAAATATTTAAAATGTTTACAGTTGGATAGATAGATAAATATAACAAAATAATTTGATAAAAAATGTGAATTTTTAATTATTTTCTGAGATTTTACAAAAACAACAAAAATATTTTTCTTCCCCTCCCCAATACTTTACTTCTTCTTTCATTCTCACTTTCTGTCCGTCCTCCTCTCGTCTCCAATCTTACAGGACATTTTCATTTTCCTTTGTGTTACCCCATACATATCTGTGATGTGGCCACACAACCATCTTTTGTTGTATATGTATATTTTATTTTGTCATCAGTGTCCTGTATGTCCATTAGCTATTCCCAATGGATTTTTGCAGCTTGTGACCCCCAAAAGTGAACACTGTCAATGTTAAAGGCATGAAACTGTGACGATTTTTAAGCTGTTGACTGATGATGAATTTCCAGTTTGTTATGTTTTTGTAAAATTATTGAAATATTATATTTATGTAAATGCTATGCACTCCCGATTTATATATATATATATATATATATATATATATATATATATAATATATATATATATATGTATATATATATATATATGTATATATATCTATGTATATATATATATATGTATATATATATCTATGTATATATATATATATATATATATATATATATTATATATATATATTCTATGTATATATATATATATATGTATATATATCTATGTGTATATATATATATATATATATATATATATATATATATATATATATATATGCATGTGTGCTTTTGTGCGTGTGTATGTGGAGAGAGAGAGAGAAGAATTTGTTTTTGAAAATGCACCTGTATTTGAAAAACTTGTAATTGTTTTTAAATAAATTTATTCCCATACATACCAAACTAGTTTCAGCAATATTTTGTTTATCAATGGTACAAATGTATATAAAAAAAAAATGGCATTTTAATAGAATTTAAAATTACAAAGTAGAAAACATGTTTAAATGATTAAATGATCACAAAATTCAATGACGGGTAAATAATATCAGAAATGATCGGCGAAGAATATAAAATAGTTGGTTTACAAAAAGTTCAGCCATATTGAGTTATTATAGAATGCGTGGACAAGAGAGAGAAATAAGAAACAGGGTTTTTTTTTACAGTTTCTGCCATCTACAATATTGTAGACTACATACATATTATACATCATCATATATATCATATATAATATACAATATAATGTGAGCATCTATAAATCTATCTATCTATATCTGTTAGCCAAATTTATAGGTTTTTTTGCATAAATAGACTTGCATACACATTGACATTTCCTTTTTCGTTTCTCTTGATTCTTTCCTTTTTACAACTTATTTATAAATATCTGGTTAAATTTTCCTGTTACACCATTTGTTTTTCCTTCTTGATTTTTATTAATAACTTTTTTGAGGTTTTTCCTTAAATTCTTCACACTGTCAAGAATGACAATGCATAACTTTAATTATAATTATTATCATTATAATTTTTTCTTACATATTTGTATTGCCTTTTGAAACATTTGTATGTACCTATTAAATCCAATTTTGACTTTTTAACAACTTTTCTCCATTTTTATAATTCTTTATGGTATTTTTATACCTATAACGAACATTTTCAATATATATATATATATATATATATATACATACACACACACACACAGATATATACATACATACATACATACATACATACATACATACATGTGTATATATATATATATATTATATATATATATCCTTGAGTTCAGTAATGCATTCTGTATTCCAGTGACCCTTAGCCCCTCTGATCATTTATGCATAGCTAACTTCTTTATATAGGTAAGCATTGTGTCTGAATAATTTGTTCCCCATCCAATTCCTTTATTCCTTACCCTGTAATTCTCCTGCCTAAACATTCCTTTCCTTATAATTATGCCTCACCATTTCATAGTTTACAATGTTTAGGACTCTATCGTTTAAACATAGAAACTCCTGATAAATAATCTTGCTATAATTTTTTCCCCAATATATCTATAGTTTTTTTTAAAAATTATTTTTTTCCTTTATATAATTATACACGGTTGCCCAGCCTGAGCAAAGTGCAAGAGGAGAGAGAGATAGAGAGAGAGAGGCCATAGGAGGGAGATGGTGGAAAAATGCCTGGTATGCTCACAAGGAATGGGGATCAGAGTATAAATGAAATGGTTGAGTAAAGGGAGAGAGAGATACAGATAGTGGCAAGGGCCAGGACATAGCCTTCAGGTTTAAATGCCATAAGTGAGAGGGTATTGCGAAGGGAGTGCAATTAAAGAGTGCGAGTAAGTGGCAAAAGACCTGGGTACAGAGTTTGAGGGGCTACTGGATATCAATAATACAGAGAGGGAGAGAGAGGGAAGAGAGAGAAAGGAGAAAAGAGAGAGGAGGAGAGAGCGAGGGGAAGAGAGAGAGGAGAAGAGAGAGGGGGGAGAGAGCGAGGGGAAGAGAGAGAGCGAGGGGAAGAGAGAGAGGGAGAGAGGGGGAAAGAGAGAGAGTAGAGGAAATCGCCAAGAGGGTAAAGCCTGAATCTCTGTGCTTTTAGGTTTCAGGTGAGAACGCTCCACCATCGACACAATCTTCTCTCTTTGTCAGCTGCAGAAGTGCCAAGAGCAAAGGTAACCACCCTTCATCATCTTTTTTTTACCTTAAAATGGCTCTTGACCTAGTTAGTAGAGATGGCCTGCTCAAAATCCTTGCCTGTCCTCCAAGACTTCTCAGGATTGTCCATTTGTTTCATGTGGATATGAAAGATGTCATTCAATTTGATGGTTTTTCTTCAGAGGTATTCAACATAGTTAGAGGCATGAAGCAGGGCTGTGTGCTGGCTTCCACCCAGTTTGGCATCTTCTTTGCAGTCATGCTGAAACATACATTTAAGGCATCAACTGATGGTGTTTACCTTAACACCAGATCAGACAGTAAACTGTTTAGTCTGTTGAGGCAGAAAGCAAAATCCAGGCTGTGCCAGGAACTCATCAGAGAAATTCTGTTCACAAATGACACAGTACTGACAGCGCACTCTGGACAAAACTCTGAAAGGCTTGTCAGGAATTTAGCCTGACGATTGGCCTGAAGACCACCATACCACCATCAACAACTACAAGCTGGAGGCAGTCCATGAATTCACCGATCTCAGTTCTATCATCACTGGCAGAGTTTCTACAGGTGGATGCCCTTCCTAATGCATGCATATCATAACCCAAACAGGAGGAGCCTAAAAGACCTCTTGCATGAGGAATTGGCCACCAACACAAGAGCATGAGGACAACCTCATCTTTGTTTCAAGGATGTCTGCAAGAGAGATATGAAGTCGATAGATTTGGATGTCCTGAGGTGAGAGGAGATGAGAGGATGTCCTGAGATGAGAGCAAATGGTCGCTGAAGACAAATACTTGGAGATGGAGTGAGGGGAAGAGAATCTGGAACTTTCCAAAAGTAGAGTTGCATCCAAAGAACAGTAAAGCCAGTGGTGCCAGTAGAGAGCTTCTTCAAATGCAGTCACTGTGTAGATGAGAGCAACTGCCATGTGGGCCTGTGGTGGCACAGCAGGCACTGCTCCACCATCAGCAGCTGGCACAAATTCTCCAGGCACGGATCAAACGTCTATCGAGACCAATGGATGCCTGTTATTCTGTGTGTGTGTGTGTGTGTGTCTGTGTGTCTGTGTGTGTGTGTGTGTGTGTCTGTGTGTGTGTGTGTGTGTGTGTCTGTGTGTGTGTGTGTGTATTACATGTTTATAATGTTTGTTTGCCAAAAAACATAAAAACAGAAAATTAAAAAATATCTTACCTTCAGGCAAATATTCAAACTGCAAGAAAAAAATATTCAATATATTTAATATGAATATTATGTTTAATAATGAATTTTTAATTAGAGATAAGATTGTAATATTTGAAGGGAGACTATAATTGACCCCAGCATATGGCTGGTACTTTATTGACCTCAAAAGGATGAAACATAAACTTGACATCGATAGGATTTGAACCCAGAACCGAAAGGAATTAAATAGAACAACACCTTTTGTCTACCAGCAACCTTTCTGTTTAACCGTTTGTCTACCTACCTGCTGTTCTCTGTAATAGTGTCTTTCAATATTGACACAAGTTCACCTTAGTTGCTGAGAGAAGGCACAATCAGATGAACCTGTCTTATTGACCCTGAAAGACTGAGAGTCAAACTTGACCATGGGACAATTTGAACTCAGAACATAAAAACACAAAATAAGATATCACCCTAAATACATTAGACTAATTTAATGAAATTGTTCTTCTTATGCAGATGTCATCCCTAAGTTATGTATCCTTAAACGATTCTACTTTTTTTTTAAAACTATTATCTAATCTAATGCATTTAATTGTAAATTCAGTCATTATTGTTTAATCAAATATGGTTAAAACCATGTTTCGTTGATAAGGTCAGAATAAGACCAAAACATGTCCAGAGTTTTCTCCCATACTTGCCAGCAAAAATGAAAATAATATTAGTGAGTGACTGATGTTTTTTTAACCACCACATATATATTTCAAGTTAGCTTACAAATGCTTTTTAGATTATTTAGATTATTTAGATTATTTATGTTAACAAAAAGACTGAATTGTTGTTTTTTCATACAGATGGTGTCCCTGAGATATTTATTCTGAAAGTAATCCAAATTTCACTGTTAAATAATAAAAACTAAGAGAGAAAAAAGAGTTGGAATTATGAAGAAGAAAACTAAAATACCTCAGACTTTATTGGTATGGCACCAACAGTTCCAACACAAAACAGTAACAATACAATGATATTCTGAGACATATTTGATGTTGCTACTGCTACTGCTGCTGCTGCTGTTGTTGTTGTTGTTGTTGTTGTCTGTGTCTTTGTCAGACAGACAGGCAGTGTATTCTTGAGGACATGTGATGTTCCTGTTAGAAAGTCAAAGTTCTCTTTTAATGGCTTTGGTTGAGAAACTCCATGTGGTCAGTTGATAACTATGGAGAAAATGGCAGATGGCAGCAACGAAACACACACAATATAAAAATATGAACAAGATAAAAAACAACAAAGATAATTGTTACAAAGCCACACACATATGTATATACGTATATATGCATATATATGTGCATGTGTATGTACATATATATATGTGTTTTACTCTTTAATTCTTTATCTTTTATTAAACTTTTAATACTTTTGATATATTAAAAAAAAAATTAATTAATTAAATAATATATATATATATAAAAATATACATACATACATATATATATATATTATATTTGTATATATATATAAAATTTATAAGTTTAAATTATTTAAATAATTTTTTATTTTTTATTTTTATATTTTTAAATTAATTTTATGTATTGGCTTATATTTTTCACTGTTTGATTTGCCTAATAGTGGTTTTATCTCTAATTTAATATAATATATATATATATATATATATATATATATAAAATATTATTTGAGACAAAACCACTATTTTGCAAAACAAACAAGGAAAGACTTAATCAATACATAAAATTTAATAAATAGTCAAAAATAGTCATATATATATATATATATATATATATATTATATAATATACTGCTCTCTCTCTCTCTCTCTCTCTCTCTATATATATATATATATATATATATATATATATTATGTATACACACACCACATACACATATGTGTGTGTGTGTGTGTGCATGTGCACACTTATGCACATATATATGTGTGTGTAAGCCCACTTATAAGTACCCTTCATTTGTTGAACAATAAACCTTGCTTGCAAAGTGAGGCAAGTGACATCAAAATCGCTGACGCAGCACACAACAGTACTGCTGATTTGCACTCATGCCATTGTAACGTTAAAAGTACATCTGAGTGTGGGGTGTAACCAGGCCACTTATGAGTACCCCTCATTGATCATTGGACAATGAACTTTGTTTGCGAAGACCTATTGAGGCAAGTGTAAACAAACCAAAATCGCTGACGTGGGCGATGACAGTACCACCTGATTGGCCCTGGTGCCAGTGGAACATTAAGAACACCATCTGTGCGTGACTGGCTCCCATGGGGCCAAACCAAACTCCTTTACATAATAATAATAATAATAATAATAATAAGAAGAAGAAGAAGAAGAAGAAGAAGAAGAAGAAGAAGAAGAAGAAGAAGAATGGGCCTGCAAGATTAGGATCACTTAGCTGAAGAGAGATGCAGGGGCCATATCTGTGTGCAAGGAGAACCACAATTTTACTTATCTTGATGTGTCTTCTCAAGCACAGCAATCCACTAGGAGACTTGGCCCCTTGTCATCCCCTTTGTGAGACCCAAAATCTGAAGATCCTTTCTCACCACTTTGTACCACATCTTCCTGGGTCTACTTCTTCAATGCAGCTATCTTCATTTATACGCATCACATGACCGTACCAGTGCAGTCTCCTCTCTTGCACACAACATTTGATGTCTCATATACCAAGTTCTTTCTCAAATCTGCCATATATACACACTGCCATATATATATACACACTGACATCACCCATCCAGCAGAGCATACTGGCTTCATTTCTTTCAAACCTTCACATGTCCTCAATAGTCACAGCCCATGTTTCACTGCCACGTAGCATAGCCGTTCATACACTGGCATCATACAATCTGCTTTTCACTCCAAGAGGGAAGTCCTTTGTTACCAACAGAGGTAGTAGCTCTCTAACCTCTGCCCAGCCGGTTCTCATTCTAGCAGCTATGCTTTCAGAACAACCTCTACCTCTGCTAACTTGGTCACCTAAGTAACAGAAACCCTCTACTACTTCTGAGGATCCCCACTGACTTTTGAGGGGGTCTATTTTCCTTACATTCCTTGTGTTTAATGTAGCTGCACATCTGCCACATGTAAGGACTACTTTCTCTGTTAGTCACCCAGTGATAGTGCTGCACCGTGGAGGCGCAATGGCCCAGTGGTTAGGGCAGCGGACTCGCAGTCATAGGAGCGCGGTTTTGATTCCCAGACCAGGCGTTGTGAGTGTTTATTGAGGGAAAACACCTAAAAGCTCCACGAGTCTCCGGCAGGGGATGGTGGTGATCCCTGCTGTACTCTTTCACCACAACTTTCTCTCACTCTTACTTCCTGTTTCTGTTGTACCTGTATTTCAAGGGGGCCGGCCTTGTCACTCTCTGTGTCACGCTGAATATCCCCGAGAACTACGTTAAGGGTGCACGTGCCTGTGGAGTGCTCAGCCACTTACACGTTAATTTCATGAGCAGGCTGTTCCATTGATTCAGATCAACTGGAACCCTCATCGTCGTAACCGACAGAGTGCTAGAAGAAGAAGACTGCTGCACCTCTTATGTGCCCATAGCTTGCACTTGGTACACCAACTCCAGACAACTTTTCTGCATATTGATCCCAGAAGGGATCTGTGATTTATTTGTTTTCCTACTTATCAATACTTTGATCTTTGCTAAATTAATTGATTCCAGATCTTGCTTCCATACCTGAAATTTCTTCACTAGTTCAGGCTGAAATTTAGAGATAAGAACAAGGCATCAGCATTGAGGAGCTCCCGAGGACAGCCAGTCTTAAATTCCCCATTTATAGCTTGGAGGACTATGATAAATAAGAGGGGGTCTAAGAACCGAACCCTGGTGGACTCTTTACTTCTACACTAAACTCATTGCTATACTCATTGCCAACCCTCACCTTACCAACGGCATCCCTATACGTGTCTTCTACAGCTCTCCCCAACCACTCATCTATCTCTGGCATCTATATTGGCCACCAGATAAGGAGGTAGGAGGACCCTGTTGAAAGGTTTTCTCCATATCAACAAAAGCCAAAATACAGAGGTTTATTTTTGGCCAGGTATTTCTCCTGCAGTCACCTAACCAGGAATACAACATCAGTCATGCTCCAGCCAGGCACAAATCCAAACTGCATTTTATCTATACTAACTCTCCCCTTAATTAATTGAGCTAAGACCCTTTCAGCAACTTTCATCACCTGGTCCAGCAACTTGATGTCTCTGTAATTATTCCTCTCTGGGGCATCATCTTTACCTTTGTAGCAGTTGACTATAATGTTGCTACACAAGTCATTGGACTCCTTCCATGGACGACCTGTTTGACTATACAGGTGACCAGATCATATCCCACTCAGCCTGGTATTTTAAGCATCCCAGTGGTGATTCTTGATGGGCTTCTCTTGGCTACAGCAATTCTAATAACCTGATGTTAGAATTCAACATACATATGTTTCAGAAAGTAAGTGTTAGTCAAGTACAGAGTGTATATGCAGTCATTCTCTTGCTGGTAGCAATATCCTGTCTTATTTCCTACTTATTAAAACTTAATTTTTAGCACAGATCCAGTACCAAACAAGGATTCTGCACTACTTTTCTTGTTTTTTTTTACTTAATTTTTGAGAGTGGTCAGGTTCATTTTTAGTATTCTCATTTGTGAGAACAGTCGAGTTTATTTCAGATATTCTCATTTTAAAAATCCCCTCTGGCAAATCATTGAGAGGACATTGTTGTTGCCTTGGCAGAGGTTTGTGCTCTCTGAGTGTTCTTGCTTTTATTTACTTTTGTGTTATTTAGTGTGGAAGGTTGCGTATGTTAACTTCACATCATACCTGTTGATTTTAGTATTCGTTTCCACTAGTCTTACTATGCTTTTGGCGGGGAACCTAAAATCACAACTATGTATGCAATCAGTTGGACCGCATGGGTATTTGTCGCCCGTGAGGGTCTAATAAATTGTATCGAAGACAAATGCTGCTGATGACTTATAGATAAATATGTGAGCATAATTGCATATTATATTGAAAAAGAAACAATTGTTCAGCATTAATCTATCTTTTTGTTGTATTTCGCTTTCCTTACGTTGAAGGTAATGTTATCTCTTTGTGGAAACAACTTCGGTGGCTATACCAGAATAAGGAGCTATTTTTAGCACTAGAGTTAACCACTTAACGGTAACTCTCTTATGTTTACGTATAAATATGTATTGTCTCCCTGGTTTTTATGTGCTAGGCCACTTGGTGTTAAACTGATGGTATTATTAAATTAATATCTAATTTTTCACCCTCATTTATGAATGTATATATATATATATATATATACATATATATATGTGTGTGTGTGTGTGTGTGTGTATGTATATATGTATATATTACTTGTTTCAGTAATTAAACGGTGACTATGCTAATTATAGTCAAATGAATTGACTCCAGTACTCTTTATTTTGCCAGACCATTAAATTTTGGGGACATAAACACACCAACACCGGTTGTCAAACAATGGTGGGGAACAAACAGACACTGTAGGTGGGGAGGTGAACTGGACGAAAAGGGTCAGTGACATCAATGGCTGAGAGGCCCTACCAGAAGAAGAAAAGTAGGTGAGGACATGGGCAGAAGTAGGGCCAGCATGGGCCTCTCTGGCCTCGGGCACAGGGAGTGGATGGACATGTGTAGACATGTGAGAGCTAGAAAGGGAATTAGCGTAGGTTCTACTGATTGGTCAGACAAGTAAAGCACGTCTCTGATTTCAACCAGCAGGAAAGTCAAGAGGTGGGTGGATCACACTTTCTTCTTCATATTACAGTTCCCCATACTACAAGCACAAAGACACAAATACATTGATATGATACACACACACACGTGTGTATATGTGTGTGTGTGTGTGCGTGTGTGTGTGTGTGTGTGTGTGTGTGTCTAGGGTGTCAGGTGTGTGTGTCTAGGGTGTCAGGTGTGTGTGTCTAGGGTGTCAGGTGTGTGTGTCTAGGGTGTCAGGTGTGATGTTCAGAATTGAATATTGAGAAAAAAGTTGGCAGAATTTTGGAAAAAATCCTTTTATTTCTTCATTCTTATTAGCACTTTCATTCCTCCCTATTTTGTTTTGCAAATTGTTTAATGAAACCACGAGGTGGGGGTCATATGACAGAATTGGGGTTTCTGATCATCTTTGATTTCTTTGAGTGATATTCCTCTGTGTAAATTTCCATCTCTGTTGTCATGGTAGACAATTCTGGCTTGAATGGTCACACGATTAGTTCTGTCAGGAAGAGGTTCCTTAACACACACAAAAATGTATTCCTCCAATAATACCATTAAACGAATCTACTTCTACAGTTAACTCCATTAGATGTAACTCCAGGTATCGTTGTTAATAAATATTGCTTTTATACTAAATTTATATATTTGTTTTGCAAGATTCTTGATGTGAAAGCGTGTGTTGAAACAGATGTTGTTGTATTTAGGAATGGTCATTATTATTCAGGTCACTCGGAATCTTGGAGTTAGTAGCCCCTGCTATTAATATTAAAAAGTTCTTAGCAGTAGTCAACTTCCTTACCTTTGTGTGGTTTATGCGCATGATACTTAATGCAGAAAAA